>NW_019268550.1:1784318-1808812 GCF_002738365.1 Cucurbita moschata | reverse complement strand
TTTTTTTTTTTTTTTTTTTGAATGTTTCATTAAATAAGAATAATGATGAAAACAGTAATAAATAATAATAATAATTGAGGTCCCCCGGAAGTTTCATCATTTCCTCTGAGTAGTCGAAGTATTAGCGTGGCTGCACCATTATTATTGGTCAAAGTCAAACTCTAATAACGGGTCACAATACGACCCGACCCGAAATCTCGAGATCCGACCCGTTTTATTTTAGGGTAATAAATGGGAATAGACTTTTATTATTATTATTTTTTTTTGGGACAAAAACTTACAAAAAAAAGAAAAGGCATTTGGTCACTTCAACGTATTCATGCATGCGTGGTTTAGTTTACATTTTAATTATATATTTTCTTTTTATTTATTCTCAACTTTTGTAATTTTAAATATTTTATTAGGGTTTCGTTTAGATCGGTCTTTGGTCACTTAGTAGAATTCGAGAAGGTAGAGAGACACGTGAAACATAGGTCAATGTGGCTAACCATTTGATCCAAAATCATAGTTGGGTCATCATAAATGCTACATAATGACATGGCGTATCATTACATGCCGCTCATATATTTTGATTCTAAGGCAGGTAATGTACAACATTATTATTACTCTACTTCGGGGTCGGGTAAAGAATAGGAAAGAATATGTTTTCTTTAATCTCGGAGAAATACAACCCACATTCAAACCGTCATTTTTCCCATTCGCAAGAACTTGTTTTAGTGGCGCAGACAATATGACCGGTTGCTTCAAATACAGTATCAGGAGTACCGCTTGTGGAACCTCGATATCCACGGGCTTATTAGCTAAATGGCAGTTGGCGCAGACAATATGACCGGTTGCTTCTCATAACCCTACTGTGTAAGTCAAATAGTACTCTCTATTCCAATTTCGATCTAGTCAAACCAAGTGGATGGCTCGTAGTCAGTAACGTGATCATATGATAATTTTGAATTTTATATCCTCAACGGTGCATGAAAAGTTGTACATCCAATAATAATAAAAAAATGATGAGATTGACTTTATTACTTGCCATTTTAAGACATTAAATTATTAAAAGAAAATACATTAAATAAATAAAAAAAAAGACAAATAAATTATTTGGTAGTTCATGAAAAGAAAAAGGATAAAGGAATAAGATCACAAGGGAGAGAGAGAGAGAGAGAAAGTAATGGAAAGTATAGTTGACTAAATTGAGTGGTACAATAGGAACGGCCGCATTGAATCAAAACTCCCCAAAGACCTTTTTTTTTTTTTTTTCTTCTTATCAGACAATGCACGGGGAAAGTCAAATGCCCATTTCGGTCATGAACTGTTAGTGGGAATTATCGCCCAGAAAATAAATAAATAAATAAAATATTTATGGGTGAAATTTGCAAAGGAAATTACTTGAAAATTGGTGGAAAATGGAATCACTTTAGCTGTTCTTCTTTGGTTCTTCATCGTTAGCTAAATTCAATGACCCTTTGGGGTCCGCCCTAGAGAGAGAAAGAGGAGAGAGAGAGAGACTTTTTTGAGACGACTGATTCAAAGCTTTGATTTCCATTTCTGGGATTTCAGTGTTCATACCAATATCTTGATTTTCTCTGATACTTCGCCAAAAACTTACGATTTTTCGCTTTAGATTTCTCCTTTTCTTCTCCATCTCTCACTTTTCTATCATTTTCACACTGATTTTCCGGGAAAATGTTGTGATTTTCCCGAGAAAAAACTCGTTCAAGTTTCTCTGCTCCTCATCCCTTCGTTTACTGCCAGATCTTCAGTTCTCTGTTCTTAGTTCAAGAGCTTGATCCGATTTCACCTGTCTGATCGACCTTAAATCATCGTTTACAGGTTCGTGTTTCTTGGTGTTCTTAATTCGTACCAGTTTTTTTCTGTCCGGATACAAAATTTTGACCTAGTTTTTGTTGATTCTGTTCATAATTTGTGCAATTTCTGCATAATATTGATGGATTCAGAAAGGTTCAGATTCTATCTTGTTTTGGATCTATGTAGTTTCAAATGTTCTTATTGTGCTAGAATAAAGAGCCATTTTGAGCCAGATTAGACTTTATGATGCATCATAAAGCAGCTTTTTCGCAATACTTATCTCTTTTTCTTGAACTTTTGGCCTTAATTTACAAGATTCTGAAGCACTTTGTAACCTTTGTCAGCCATAAGCACATGACAATTCATATATAGTGGAAGGGGCATCGAGATTTGATATCATTTTCGTGTAGAATGTCGTTTCGAAGCATTGTTCGTGATGTTAGGGATAGCATTGGGAGCTTATCTAGACGAGGTTTCGAGGTCAAGTTGAGTGGTCATCATAGAGGGAAGTCGAATGCGTCGTCGTTAAATGATGTTCATGATCAGTCTCCTGTTGTTCAGAATGGCTGCTGGGCTAATCTTCCACCCGAGCTGTTGTATGATGTCGTTCGAAGACTTGAAGAGAGTGAATGTACATGGCCTTCACGAAAGAACGTCGTGGCCTGTGCTGCGGTGTGTCGTTCTTGGAGAATTATGTGTATGGAGATCGTTAAAGGCCCGGAAGTTTGTGGGAAGCTTACGTTTCCTGTGTCACTGAAGCAGGTATGATTTTTGGTATTTGTAGGATCAAATGTTAGAGATTACGACTCATTGTTCATTCTTTTTGTTCTTGAATTTAGCCCGGACCACGCGATGGATCCGTTCAATGCTTCATTAAGAGGGACAAATCGAACCTAACATACCATCTCTACTTGTGTCTTAGCCCTGGTATGGAATATGCTTATCTGCTTCACCTCATTGTTGAACATCTGAATCTGTTTATAATCTCTGTTACTCGAATCGTCCAGCTCTTCTGGTTGAAAACGGGAAGTTTCTTCTCTCTGCTAAGCGTACACGAAGAACGACTAGCACGGAGTATATCATCTCGATGGATGCAGAAAACATTTCGAGATCGAGTAGCTCGTACATCGGAAAGCTGAGGTGAGATAACACTTGCACGAACAGCCTTGAAGAAATATATCTTCTGCTTATGTCTTTCCCGATTCAAGTTTCGTGTTTATATCCAGGTCGAATTTTCTTGGAACGAAATTCATCGTCTATGATACTCAACCTCCGTACACCGCTGCCCCGCTCCCTCTTCCGGGGAAAACTAGCCGTAGATTCTATTCGAAAAAAGTGTCGCCGAAAGTCCCGACTGGGAGTCACAACATAGCTCATATAAGTTATGAACTTAATGTCTTAGGAACACGGGGACCCCGGAGAATGCACTGTATAATGCATTCGATACCAGTGTCTTCCCTCGATGCAGGGGGTGTTGTTCCAGGCCAACCTGAGCTCCTCCCTCCGAACTCTCTCGACGATTCGTTTCGGAGTGCGTCATTCTCAAAAGCCTTGGATCATTCCATGGAGTTTAGTAGTGCTAGATTCTCCGAAATTGGGCGGGCAGCATTGGATGGCGACGAGGAGGGAAAGATGAGACCTTTGGTACTAAAAAACAAGCCGCCGAGATGGCACGAGCAGCTACAATGTTGGTGCCTGAACTTTCGTGGGCGGGTAACGGTTGCGTCGGTTAAGAATTTTCAGTTGATTGCAGCAATACAACCAGGGGCTGGTGCTCCAACCCCGTCTCAACCAGGGCCACCGGAGCACGACAAGATCATTCTTCAGTTCGGGAAGGTCGGGAAAGACATGTTCACGATGGATTATCGATATCCGCTGTCTGCTTTTCAGGCTTTTGCAATATGCTTGAGTAGCTTTGATACCAAATTGGCTTGTGAATAAAGAAAATGTATGAAAAGGTTATATGCATATGATGGGCAGAACAAAAGTAAGAGCTCCCTACCTTACCTTTTATGCTCCTTTTTCTCTTCCCCTTTTGGATTTCACTCACTTAGTTTGTTGTCATTTCATGGTTAGGTTAGTGAAATAGTCATTGATGGTATTGATGTAAAACTTCATCTGCTACTTCTAATCTTCAAAAAAAAGGAATGAAGTGAAAAGTCCTTTTTACCCTTCTCTCTCTCTCTCTCCCTAATGAAATGAAAAGCCCTTTTTACCCTTCTTTCTCTCTCTCTCTCTCTCTCTCTCTAATGAAGTGAAAAGCCCTTTTTACCCTTCTCTCTCTCTCCCTAAGAAATGAAAAGCCCTTTTTACCCTTCTCTCTCTCTCCCTAAGAAATGAAAAGCCCTTTTCACCCTTCTCTCTCTCTCCCTAAGAAATGAAAAGCCCTTTTCACCCTTCTCTCTCTCTCTCTCTCTAATGAAGTGAAAAGCCCTTTTTACCCCTCTCTCTCTCTCTCTCTAATGAAATGAAAAGCCCTTTTTACCAAACTCCCCAAATACAAAAGAACAAAATTTTGTGTACCTCTAAATTCCTTGTGTTTGTAATGATGGAGGAAGTGGTTGAGTAGAGCATTGCTTTTGAACCACTTCTTCCATCATGTGAATTGATCAGAAAATGGCCCTCTTCTCTTTTTTCCTTTTTTCCCTCTCATTATTCCATCACATCTATTTCTTTTCTAAATTTATAATAATAGTAATTACAAAAACTAAATAAATAAATAACCCAATTATACATCTTTATTCTTTGTTATTAACTAAACCCAGTACTTTATATTAAAAAAATTAAAAACCAAAATAAAATAAAATATATGAATTTTATTATTATATGAGCTGATGTAGCTCGACAACAAATGACGGGTCTATTAAACCCAGTTAAACGCCGCCGTTTCCTATGCTTTTACTTGCTACTTTTAATTTTTTCTAATAATGTAATATTGTATTTATAAATTCAATACTTTATTAAATGATACTTTTTCAATTTTCATCCCTATAAAACATTATTTAATCGTGTGGGAATCAAATTCTCAGTATATATCATTTAAAAGAATTTCTTAATAGATAATTTATATTTTAAAAAATATAAGACTATTAACATATAATTTAATGTAATTTCTAAAACTCAAATTTAAATATATCTCTAATTTCTTAAACTTAAAAAAAAAAACCATAAAATGATTTTTATTTTGCTTTTTGTTATAAATACTCTACTTATAAAAAATACATTTTAATATTTTTTTTAAAGCAGGATAAAAACCGGACAAGAAGTGGGGGGAAGTGAAAGGAACGGACCTGGATGCCGGTAGAATCGAAGTCCAGGACGCGAATCCTGGCGCCAACGAAGCGTCTCTGATCAGATCGGCGGCGTCGGCTTGAAGAAAATTCACTCCATCCACGGCAATCGTCGCCTCCACCTCTCTCTGACTGTGCGCCTCTTGGTAAAACCCAGGAACTACCGCTTTCCCTAACGGAATCCCGCCGTACCACTATAAACTTCCAATCACCCCTCTTGATTCCGACTTTGTTCGGATTCATTCACTGCAGTTGACGACAACCGAATGTTGACCGATGCATCGCAGTCACCGCCACCGTGGTTGTGGCGAAGGTCAAGGAGTGTTGAGGATTATTGGAAGTGAATCCCACATTGGTTAATTGAGTGGAAGATCATTGGTTTATAAGTGAGAAATACTATCTCCATTAGTACAAAGCTTTTTGGGAAGCCCAAAGGAAAGCCACGAGAGTTTATGTTCGAAGTTGACAATATCATACTATTGTGGAGAGTTGTGATTCCTAACATGGTATCAAAGTCATGCTCTAAATCTAACCATGTCAATAGAATTCTTAAATATCGAACAAAGAATTGTGAGCCTCAAAGGTGTAGTCAAAAGTGACTAAAGTGTCGAACAAATGGTATACTTTGTTCGAGGGCTCCAGAGAAACGAGTCAAGCCTCGATTAAGGGGAGACTTATAATGTACTTTGTTCGAGGGAAGGATTGTTGAGGATTATTGGGAGTGAGAGTCCTACATTGGTTAATTTGGTGAAAAATCATAGGTTTATAAGTGAGGAATACTATCTCCATTGGTATGAGACCTTTCGGAGAAATCCAAAGCAAAGCCATAAGAGCTTAGACTCAAAGTGGACAATATCATACCATTGTGGGGAGTCGTAATTCCTAACAAAGAGAAGAGATACAGAGCAGTACGAGAAGACGGAGAAGAGGAGGTAGAGGACTAATATAATATTCAAGTCATGGTTTGAGATAACATGGTGACTGAGCATCCTAACAATTCTATAAAGGCTGTGAAAAAAGTAGAACGAAAGAGTGTGTGGAGTCCATTGGTAAGATTTAGAAACACAAACAATAATTTAAAAGGCAAGAAGAACAAAACTATTAAGACAAATCATGGCAGGATACAAACAAACACAAACAAAGGACTACTGCGTGAAATCAAATAGGTACTACTTACTTCTACTCCACAGTATTATCAGCAGCTTTCGGACTCGCAACATCAGCTTCGGGTTTTGCTGTTTCCTCGCCCCTGCGCCCATTATCTTCGACACCAAGTACGTCGTCTATCATGTCGTCCTCCCCAACGTTAATATCTTCCACATCATCTTCGTCCTCGTTGTTGCTACCACCAGGGATGTTCCTTTTCTTTGGACCATGCTCAAGTCTATGGGTGTCCAATTCTTTGTCCATGGTTTCCTGCAAATTCGATACGTCATTGTTTCCTTTTCTTGCTCTCCTTGCATTTTGCCACCTCTCCAAGTCCTTCTCAACATTAGCAATATACTGTTCTCCTATCTGTTTCTGATACTCAGATAGCTCCTCCATTCTGGAGGCTTTCCACTCCATAAAAGCCTGAAATGCATTTTTGTGATAAAAAAATGTGAACCCGGTAAACGCTAACATTATTGACGATGTGTATTCCCAATGGAACAATCAACAGGAAACCCCCCACCCACAACATTTAGTTCTCATAATAATCATAGAATGTAGATTAAAACATTTATTCGATCATGATAATCACTGGATTTTAAATTCAAGATATTTTTCTCTCGTAATCCAACGGTAAAAAGAAACAGCCAGCGACACTGTGGCAGCCTCGCTAAATAATTTTCCCATCACAAAAGAGTTCGGTAACAAACGAGACTCGACTATGGTTGGAATCAAACAATAAAATCAAATAAAATCTCTCAATTCGGTTGAAGGGAGTAACATGACTATTCAAGTAGCATTAGGTTCTTGCAAAAGATGTCCAAGTAAAATTGCCTTTTCAAGAAAATATCTAACCTCCTCTCTTCGTTGCTCGGCCGAGGTTGCGTCGTCATCCAATGGTTTATTTGGCAAGTAATAAATTGAAGGTTCTGTCTTTGTCCTGGAAAATACAAAATTGGTGAAAATGTTCCCTCAAAATCAAAAGGGGAGTCCTATTATAAGGAAAAAGAAACCTTCGAATGTAACTTAAGTTCCAGCAGAAAAGGAAACATCCATTGGTAAGGTCAGCATTCTTTAATATCATTTTAATCAAAACCTATGAATTTAGTTCAACACTATTCATGAACAGAAACTTATCTTTGTCTCAATAAAATGTGAATATGGACACTTTTGGACCAAAATTAAAAATAACCTGCATAAATAGAAAGGTTAGATCAATGATGTAGCTCGGTAATCTCGGAAGTGATAATAGCAAATGCTTTCGTGAAAATTAAACACAACCAGACCTTATAAAATTGCAAAGTTTCTTATGGTGCTCGCTCCATCGAAGGAAAAGTAATTCCAACTTCTTTTCTTCTGCCTTGGCAGCCACGCGAGCTCTGAGCATCTAAGAAGTGGAAGATAGAAGTGGTTAAAAAAGACCAATAATTGTAGATTCAAATCTCATAAATGTTTAAGTAATCTAGTCTTTCATTGAATTACAAACCAGATCTCTCTTGCGTTTCTCTGCAATTTGTTCACGCTCTTGCTGCCTCAATCTTTCACTTTCCTCTCGTGCTCTTTGCTCAGCCTTTAAAAAGTTATCAAATGGGGAAATCAACCTCAAACGTACTGGGAAGTTAAATTTTACAAAAGAACATATAATAACTCACTCTTTGTAAGGAATCTGTTCTTCTCATGAAAGCTTCAGTTCCTGAAAGTTGCTTGTCTTCTTTCCTGAATCTCTGAAGATTTATACAAAGGAAATGGATAAGCACCAAAATGGTGAATATGATGCCCTAAATAAGCAACCTGCCAACCAGTTATTTTACACATACCTCTAACGAATTTAACCCAAGTGCGAAGATAAGAGAATTGTTAACAAAACGATTGGAAACATGAAATATACATATTTTCTACCCTTTTCTCTCAAGTGCGAAAATTAGAGAATTGAAGCTGGAAAAATTATGCAAGGCATGAGGAATTTAACCCAATCAATTGTTTTACGCATACCTCTAGCGTTCCCAAAAGCTGACCCAGCATTCTCTTGTTCCTGCTAACTAAGCTAGGATCCTCATTCTTAGGCAATATCCTTGGAACATGCTCTGCAGGTGGAACATCGAAATCCTAATAGAGAACATTAAACAGAAATGTGAGACTTCTGGTGTGCAGTGTTAAACCAAAGCATCAGTTAGATGACTAAAAGATAAAAGAATACACGGAAATTACCATCCTAGCTGTTCTTTTATTTCCATCCAATCTTAATGAACTACTCTGCCGCAAATGATCTTGTTTCCCATCGTTCTGGTAGGCTGCATCACTTCCAGAAGTTTCTTCCAGAGATGTATCCTTCACTGCATCTTTTCCTTCAGCTTCTTCATTTATCTCCCCATCCTCCTCCATCTATGCTCCAATATTTATAAAAAAAAGGATAAAAAGATCAAAAAACCAAAAATCAAAATCAAATTAAGAAAAAAGGTGATTGCTAAACTACACAAATGTACATCATGGCAGTCCTGGTTTGAAGAAAAATATGAGGCCAACCAAGCCCATTTTTCAAATTCATTAAGTTATCTCGTTTAATTCATACTCAGTTCATCTCGGCTCGCTTGAAGGCCTGCTCTTAATGTGCTCTCTCTAAACTCTTTGCTAGATATTCTATTCAAGATTTATGTTTCAATTGACATGCTTGTTACTTTTTTGTCGCAATCTTTTATTTTCCTTTCATTCACTCTTAAGAAAGATTGCTGCACAAACGAGATTAGACTAAGACATTAAAAAACCGTTAAGAACACCCCAGCAAGAAACCCAAAGAAAAGAAATCCACTTCTGAGTCTCACCTTAACAACTGCAGACGATAGCCGTCTCTTAGCAGGTGGCTGGTCTTCAGCATCGTTCCTTTCCGCCTGAAGTGTAACACTCGAATTATCAGTATACGTTAATTGTTTACAATAGAATCAACCACGAAAGAATTCCTCGCGCTTTTCACCCAAATTGCCAAAGGGATTCAATTAAAATTAAAACCAAGCTCCATGAGGCAAAAGTATCGTTTCATCTCAACCAACTAGTTCATTTGCACGAAATAAAACTAGGCATAACGACTAGAGAGATAGAATGCGCTTAAAATATATATAAAAGAGGAAATTATATTACAGGTCGAACAAAGCCCCGACGAGGTCCATTAGCGGCGAAGTTTCTAGGCCCAGGTCCCGGAAATCCTCCCCTCCGGAGTCCACGAGGATCACGAAGCCGTTCAGTAATCTGAAACAACATCAATGCATCACTAAATATCCAAAAAAGGAAGAAAAAAAAAACAAAGAAAGAACTAAACACATAGAAAAACGTGAAGAAGAAGAAGAATAAGAATAAGAAAGACCTCTCGTTGTTGACGTTGAAGCTCATCGATCTCCTTGCGAAGATCCTCCTCCGTTTTCTCGACGGCAGCGGCGTTACTTCCCATTGGAAAAATCTGATATGGAACTGTGAACAGAGAGGAAGAAGAAAGTAAGAACTTGGAGAGCTTTCGCCTCAGGTTCGCCAAAAACCCTTCCAAGGATTCTTTTTTATTTTATTTTTATATTTTTTTCCTCATCGAACTCCAAAATTACGTAAATTCAATCCAAATCCACAACCGATCTCTCTCCTTTCCGTCCATTGCTTCTCTTTACGGCCCATTTATCCCAAAAGCACAATATGGTCCATTACGGCCCATTTATCCCAAAAGCACAATATGCTCCATTACGGCCCATTTATCCCAAAGCCCAATATTGTCCATTACGGCCCATTTATCCTAAAGCCCAATATGGTCCATTACGGCACATTTCTCCCAAAGCCCAATATGGTCCATTACGGCCAATTTATCCCAAAGCCAATATGGTCCATTACGGCCTATTTATCCACATGCCCAATATGGTCCGTTACGGCTCATTTATCCCAAAGCCCAATATGGTCCATTACGGCTCGTTTATCCCAATGCCCAATATGGTCCATTACGGCTCATTTATCCCAAAGCCCAATATGGTCCAGTACGGCCTATTTATTCCCAGCCCAATATGATCCATTACAGCGATTTATCCCAAAGCCCAATACGGTCCAGTACGGCCCATTTATCCCAAAACCCAATATGGTTCATTACGGCCCATTTATCCCAAAGCCCAATATGGTCCATTAGAGCCCATTTATCCCAAAGCCCGATACGGTCCATTACGGCACATTTATCCCAAAGCCCAATACTGCCCATTACGGCCCATTTATCCCAAAGCGCAATATGGTCCATTATGGCCCATTTTTCCCAAGCCAATACGGTCCATACGGCCCATTTATCCCAAAGCTCAATATGATCCATTACGGCCCATTTATCCCAAAGCCCAATATGGTCCATTACGGCCTATTTATCTCAAAGCCCAATATGGTCCATTACGGCTCGTTTATCCAAAAGCCCAATATCGTCCCATTTATCTCCAAGCCCAATATGGTCCATTACGGCCCATTTATCCCAAAGCCCAATATGGTCCATTACGGCCTATTTATCTCAAAGCCCAATATGGTCCATTACGGCTCGTTTATCCAAAAGCCCAATATCGTCCCATTTATCTCCAAGCCCAATATGGTCCATTACGGCCCATTTATCCCAAAGCCCAATATGGTCCATTACGGCCTATTTATCCCCAAGCCCAATATGGTTCATTACGGCCCATTTATCCCAAAGCCGTAATAGTCCATTACGGCCTATTTATCCCAAAGCCCAATAGGGTCCATTACGACCCATTATGGACCAAAGGCCAATATGGTCCATTACCGCCCATTTATCCCAAAGCCCAATATGGTCCATTACGGCCCAATATGGACGAACGGCGCCGTTTGAATACTCGTACACTAAGGAAAGGGAAGGAGCGACAAAAACTTATCCAAAAAGAATTTGAAAGGAAGAGCAGAAGAGCCACTGCGTTAGGATGTGCATTGACAATGGGGTCCCACTCCGACGAAGAAAAGAAGAGAGAGAAATAGGAGGAGAGAGAAGGAGGTGTGGATTTTCCCGGCTCCACCACCGCATTATTGATGAACCATCGATTTTGTTTTCCCAAACGCCATCCTCCATTGCAGCGCACCTCTTCCACGTGCCATCTCACACGCTCTGAGCTCCGAATTCCCTCAGCCCCTCCTTCTTCACCCTTTTAACTCAATTGCTTAATTCAATTTTGCTTGATCTCCGCCGCGATGTTGGGTGGGGGTGTTGGCGGTGGAAGTGTTTACTGGGGGACGAGAAATCAGCCCCGGAATAGTAGAGGTCTTGTTGTTATATTCGCTTGGGTTTCGATTCAGCATCGCCACTTGGATAAATTTGTAAACCTTTATGCCTCGCTTGGATGGAATTCCCTTGTTTGTTATGCCGATTTTCTCAATATGTGAGTTCTTTTTTCATCTTCATCTTGCGATTTTGTTATTTGGGTCATCGATGTTCATCTTTTTCTTCGTCTCCCAGGAGGAGAATTTTTAATTCTTTTTGGATTCTTCATCTGTGTACTTTAGTTCTCTAATCGTATGTTCTTGGAAGAAGATTTAGCTGAAGGGTTTCTCGTTTTCATCGTCTCTAATCGTGTTCTTCTGTTCCTCCTAACCACAATTCATTCAGATTTGATCCTGAAAGGGCTACATCACTGGCATTTCTTGTTATTAATGAGCTTGTTGAGGTCAGTGGCGGATGATTTCTCATAAATTTCTCATTCGTTTACACTTTTTTAGTTTATAATCATGTGGTTTAATCTGGGTTTAAGTTTAACAGAGCAGATATGAACTCATTTGTGGTGTTGAAACCCTTACTAAATTGTACACAAAAAGCCATCATAAACTATTGTAATGAGATAGATATTCTTTACAGGAGCTAAGGCTGAAGCTGCGTCCTATAGTTTTTGTAGCTCTAAGTGGTGCATCAAAGGCTTGTATGTGCAGGGTTTTGCAGGTGCTTAGTTCAATTACGTAGAATTCCTGTGTTTTCTATTTATATCCTTATTGAATTTCTAATGTTCTTGCTACTATCACGTTGTCAATACATTTACTACATGAACTGCAGATTATCGAGGGAAGATGTGGCAGCCCACTTTACATGGTTAGCTTGTCATTCTTTTAAATTCTCTAAGTTTCTCTTGTAGTAAAAGCTTCCTTGTGATATCGATTCGAATTGAAATCGAACTGGCGAATGACAGTTTTTTCATTTCTTTTTAATGTGAAGACTGAATGTCAAATGATCCGAACTTGTGTTTCCGGGCACATCTACGATTCCAGTCCTGTCGAGCTTATAAGCGACTTGGGTGCTCGATTCGCCATACATCCAGCTATTTTGAAAATGCCTGGATCATCTCAACTTATCTCCTGGCTTGCAAAAGGCGTATCTTCTGGTCTCGATGCTCTATATCTTACTAGGTTTGATTCACAGCGTGATGAGTATTGGCGGACGCTGTGCTTTTCTGTTGTAAGCTTCCGAGTTTATGTTTAGTTTCCTGAACTTCGTTTCATATTCATGAGTTTATAAGTTCTCTTGATTTTATCAGAACATTGGTGCTCCGTTTCTCATTATGTGCTCCGAAAAGGATGATCGTGCTCCATATGAAGTCATCTGTAATTTCACCAAGAGTATTCAAGAATTGGGGGCTGATGTTCAGCTGATAAAATTCAATGGCTCCCCACATTTGGGTTTGTCTCAAACTGACTCTCTACATTTTAGTATTTTCATTTAGAACAAAGGCATAGTTTCTGTAACTTCGTATGCGTGTACTTTTACCTCCAACAAGCAGCTCGCCTTTCAATGCAAGTTGAAATATATGGTTGCTAGGTTGGTTAGATGCAGTTAACGAGAATAGTCATTCATTGTTCTTAACAATTGGGTCGGGTGATATAACAGCCCAAGCCCACCGCTAGCAAATATTGTCCTCTTTGGACTTTCCCTTTCAGACTTCCCCTCAAGGCTTTTAAACCGCGTCTGCTAGGGTGGGCTTTCCCTTTCGGGCTTCCCCTCAAGGTTTTTAAACCGTGTCTACGAGGGAGAGGTTTCCTATCCCTTCTAAAGAATTCTTCGTTCCCCTCTCCAACCGATGTGGGATCTCACAATCCACCCCCCTTCGGGGACCAACGTCCTCGCTAGCACACCGTCCAGTATCCACCCCCCTTTGTGGCTTACTGTCCTCGTTGGTACATCGCCCGTTGGCTGGCTCTGATACCATTTGTAACAGCTCAAGCCCACCGCTAGCAAATATTATCCTCTTTGGTCTTTCCCTTTCGAACTTCCCCTCAAGGTTTTTAAACCGCGTCTGCTAGGGTGGGCTTCCCCTTTCGAGGTACCCCTTAAGGTTTTTAAACTGTGTCTACAAGGGAGAGGTTTCCAATCCCTTCTAAAGAATTCTTCATTCTCCTCTCCAATCGATGTGGGATCTCACAATCCACCCCCCTTCGGGGACCAACGTCCTCGCTAGCACACTGTCCAGTATCCACCCCCCTTCGTGGCTTACTCTCCTTGTTGGTACATCGCCCGTTGTCTGGCTCTGATACAATTTGAAACAGCCCAAGCCCATTGCTAGCAAATATTGTCCTCTTTGATCTTTCCCTTTCGGACTTCCCCTCAAGGCTTAAACCGCGTCTGCTAGGGTGGCTTTCTCTTTCGGGCTTCCCCTCAAGGTTTTTAAACCATGTCTACAAGGGAGAGGTTTCCAATCCCTTCTAAAGAATTCTTCGTTCCCCTCTCCAACCGACGTGGGATCTCACATTCCACCCCCCTTCGGGACCCAGCGTCCTCGCTAGCACACCGTCCAGTATCCACCCCCCTTCGTGGCTTACTATAAATGTTATTTCCTTTTATTTTCTGTTGATGGAGATGGGAGGGTAGTTGATCTATGTGGGTCAATCAAATATTAGGAGGAACCTGTTTTCCAAGTGATATCTGTTAATCATATGTGATATCTGTTTCATGTCAGGTCACTACAAGAACTACCCAGCTCAGTACAGAGCTGCTGTGACTATATTTCTTGAGAAGGCGGCATCTGTTTATTCCCAAAAAATCCAGCAATTCAAAGGAGAAAGAAGAGGCGTGGAAGATGATGAAATGCCTGAATTGATATGTGATCTTCAGAATGCAGCTGTTAATTCAAATCAGAGTTTTAGAAGAGTAGCCGTTGGACCAAGCGACCACTTCTTCTTGCCAAGCTCAGCTGATTCCCACGATCATCGAGAGCATCCTTCCTCACCCGATCCAAAAGAAAGAACGTCTCCGCTTTCAAGCCCTACAGGCATCAGTGCACATAGCGTCCTCGGCCAATTCCTCTTTGATGTTTGTGTGCCCAAAAACGTTGAAGGTTGGGATATAAAGTTCCATGGCTCTCTAAACGGACAACCACTCGCTTCAGCTCGCAGACACTCATCTTTTCCCGGTACGAAGTTTATCCGTCGCTCTAGACTATGACATAGATTAGGCTGCTAGCTGTGAATTCATCTAACCTCTAGCTTTCGAGGCATTAGTAGCACATCTAATTTAAACGCTAGACAGAGAATCCCTCCCTCCCTTATGAGGACGAAAGGATGAGTCTGGATCATCGCCGTGGACTCGAATACTAGAAAAGTAGCTCTATCGTGCGATAGGGTACGTCGTGGCCTCTAGTTCGTTGATGGGTCAGAGATGTGTTATAGTGTATTAACAGAGTGTTGATGGTATTGAGGAAGGGATTTTTGTTGATAGGGTTTTAGTGTACAGAAGGCTAAGTGTAAAAAGGGAACCTCCTCTATGTTCACAGACTCTCTCCTCACTTGGATGTTTGAATAATGTATATACTTAAACTGAACAAACAACATATATTTGATTTTGAACACACATATTTCTGAAACTTCAGTGTTAGTGATATCAGGCTGTTGTTTATGCTCTTGCCTGACATATGGGATTGATATCATTAACATGCTTCTTCTTCAGCCTCCATGACATGCAAAGCTTGATTCGAGAACGCTTCATATTTTAAAACCAGTTCGAAATTCAACAACCATAATCTACGTATATTTATAATTAAGTTTACGTCAGAACCAATATAAACAACCAATGAAAAAATAAATTTTATACCAAAACACAACTAGACACGTCAAAAAAGACTTGGATTTAGATAAGATTTCTGAAAGTCTTCCACTCGTTCTCATCGATGTCTTGGTCATCCTGCATCGGTCTATCTGAAAAGAAAATTAAAGGAAGTGGACAGTTTGGGGTTTGCAGAGTTTGTTTGCTTTTGTTGGAAGCTGCAGCATATCTTGCGAAACAGAGCTGTAAGAACCTTCTGCCATTGCAGCAAAAAAAAGAAAAAAGAATGCCCCCATGCAGGATCGAACTACAGACCTTCAGTTTACAAGACTGACGCTCTACCACTGAGCTATAGGGGCTGTTTGTTTCAATAAAAAGAAAATATATTATTTGTAATAAATTATATAAGGCTATGTCCTAAAGATACAATATTAAATATATATAACAATTTTGGAAGCTATAATAATATGGTCCATGTATGAACACAATGGTAGAAAAAAAAAATAAAAACTAATTATAAATACAGTAAAAAAAAAGAAAGAAAAAAGAAGTAGGAGTATAGTTTGGGCATAGTTAAAGCTATTAAGAGATATATCATCGACTAAAATGTTAAAAGTTTGAATCTCTTGTTAAACTAAAAAAATTAAGACTTTTTAATTTAAAAAAAAGATAATAAAAGTGAATAGTTTAATGAATTATTTTATACTTAAAAATAAAATAATAAGGCAGCGGATCCAGTAGTCTTTCTTTACCTTCTTCAATCAGGAGAGAGAGTAATAACAAACAAACAACTAACTAGCTAGCTTTCCTGGCAAGCACAAGTGCCCTTTCGGCCATAGACGGGAAGGGAGCGTGACAGCACATGAAAATCTCAAATTTCGGATTTTTGCAAAGGAGTGAAAGAGTGTTTGAAGGAGAAGAGAAAGAATGTTGAGGATTGACTGAGCTCTCAGGAATCCTTCGTTTCGTCTAGTATATAATTTAAAGCACCAAATATAATAAGTTCGCACTTAATTTCATTTATAATTTGCATAAAGGATTTATACAATCCCGTGAAATAAGAAATAAGAAATCCATCTATTTGAGTATCCGTTAACAACTTCTCAATCTCAAATTACACAAATTTAACTCGTGAATCAAACAATCAATTAGAGTGTAATGAACACATTTCCTTACATATTTGGAGGAGATAAGAACATGAATATAGTTCAATAGCAATTGACCAATAATCTTTCTCTTGAGATACGAGATTTAAATTCTCATACCGACATTTATGAAATTAAAAAAAATAAAGGATTGAACATCAATCTCTTTAAATTAAACTAAAATAAATAATGTACGAGCAAGGCTCAAGTACGATCATTCTACCATAATTTTAAATGGACAGTCACAGAATTCCTACAGCACATGCTTTAGAATAAATGAGCCTCGACCATTACCACCTTAGTACCTTTTATTCTTCCACAAAGAAAATGGGATTATTGGTCATATAAGAGATTTCCCTGCAAAGGTTTTGGATGTTTTGGACTTCACAGCAAGAGTTAGCTTTGGTTCTCTTCTGGCTCTGACAATCCAAAGTTATAACTTTGCTGGTAGCATATTTCAGGTTCAGAGCTTTGATTTGTGTTCGATGAAGGTTGGATCGATGCAAACAACAACCTGTTTTTGTTACCCAAAATGTTTTTCAGGAAAATTTAGATTAAAGAAAAAAACTATTTAGAAGTTCATACATTATCAACATTGGTTCAAAGAAAGAGAAAGCCCATACCTTGCCAACACTTTTGCCTGAATGCAGATATTCAACGGCGTCTACAACGGATTGCACGCCTAAAAATCTTTTTGGATCCACACGAACCTGTAAAGAAACTTTGAATCAATGGGATTTCTTTTATCATCGAGGTAGAAAGAAGTTACAAATGTTGTACAATAAGAATTTTGTTAAATTACAAATTTAATCTCTACACTTTAAAGTTGTTCAAAGATATAAGATGGGCACTATATTTATATGTATATAAATCATTCCCAAGTGAGGACGGGATCCCACAAATATTGACACCATAAAACTGCAGTACAATGCAGAGCTTAAGCAATACCTTCAGCTTGCCTGAGGAGAAGAGATGAAATAGCTTATCCAAATGTTGCTGCCAGAGGTTAGCATATTGTATGAGGAAGAACCCAGCCTGAAGATTAAGTAAGAACTTGTCGTGAAATTGAATGACAAAATTATTGCACAAGTAGTAGATACAAGCAGGGTAGAGACAGGAAGAATGTTTTCATTTTCCATAATTTTCGTCTTTTACAACGAAGTAGAATAGGTTCATGCGCTATCTGGAAAAGGTAGTGCAGAACTTGAGTTAGCTAGATATTCTTATGTAGCACTTTAGGTGAGGACGTTGCAGTACATTGATGGAGGGGATGTTCATAGGATATTAAAGAAATATGAGATATAACAGTCATCATGGAATGATATGGAAACATACAATAGTTTGGCTCTTCTTTAGAATTTTCTCGCAAAGTCCTGGGTAATTTGATGGCTCCCACCCGTGTTCTCCTTGATACTGCGATGAAAATGAAACAATATAACAAGGAACTCAAGGAGAAAGATACTTATTAATTTTGAGAATAATACACGTGGGGTGGACCTATGAACAACAAAATTACAAATTATATTTCTAAGCAATTAGGATGGGGAAAGATAGAGGAATAATTTCACTTAAACGTTTAAAAGTTCATGTGGATCCTCAACAATTATTTATGATAGATCAAAGTAAAATATTGATTCAAGTGGTCTTAACTTCAATTTGTGAAACTCGTGTTAGCTTCAGTAACACCCACATTTAATCTACCAAGCGAAATTTTACCACATGGAAAAATAGAGATTTTCATTCAAATTTCACATTGATTGGCAAGAAATATATTTCGGCTCGGTTAATATTGATTGGCATTGAAAATATAAACTGGTGCAGATTTCACAAAAATGAAAATACAGCATTCCTACAGTTGAAATGTTCCAGTAACAAAAGCAGTCAAGAACAAAGCAACAGGATGGACATAGGATTTCTAGAAAACTAACCTGTGAGATCATTCCGATCACAATTAGTCGTCCATAGGTAGCCAATGCATTCAGACACAAACTAAACATATCGCCTCCAACTGACTCATAGATGATATCAACGCCTTTAGGATACTCCGTCTTTAGAACCTGGCAAACTAAAAACTGTAAATATACCCCTCCCGAACTCAATGACTAGATTTTTCATAATAGTTTTTACTTTTTCTCCTTTTCTTCTGGGATGGAGGGGGAGTTGGAGACCTAATTCAAGTAGTCATATAGATTGTCCATATTATTGTTCTAGATCTAACTCACAAGCAAAGCTTTCCTTTCGGTTTCAATTTAGCACCTGCTAACCAATAAGATTCAGAAAAAGGATAATGAAAAACTTAAAAATGTTTTTGGAAACGTACAGTTTTAATGTCTTCAGATCTGTAATCTATAACTCGATCAACTCCCAATTCTTTCAAAAGCGTGGCCTTGTCCTTACCTCCACATGTTGCAACAACCTTATTTCCAGCTAACTTGGCAAGCTGTACATTAGGAAATAATGTGAAATGAATGACATCTATCTAACAACTGAAATTAGTAATTATCACAAATGTCAGGAAAGGTAGAAACAGATTGAGCAAGGAGGAGACCTAGAAGGAATTTTCTCATATGACTAAATAAAAGAATTTCAATCTACACACAATTGAGATATTTCTTCACATCGTTCTAGGAAAATTACATTATATGTTAAACAAAGTGAAATGACGCTAGTACTAGAGCGATAGGCAATTATATACCTGGACAGCGAATTGCCCCGTTCCTCCAGCAGCAGCAGTAACAAGAACAACCTTTCCAGATTCCATTTGCCCTGCCTAGATCAATGGTGAAAACAATTATCAGCATGCAAGAGAACCAATGTCTGAGAGAAGCATAAAATGATCAGACCATCGCATAAAGAATTTTGTGCAAAAAGTCGGAAGTTGATAAAATTTGTTTGTAGAAAATGTAAATAAATCTGTGAGAAGAAGGAAATGGTCACAATTTTCAGAAAAAACCTTTTGTAGAGCAATTGATGCCGTTAGTCCTGAAGTCAGCATGGCAACAACTTCTGGATCAGGTCTTGCAACAGGAAGGACATGTTTTGAATGTATCTATTCAGGTGAAACCAAAAGCATCAATAACCACAGAGATAGTTGTCAGTACAAATTTCAAACATTGACATATGCAATAATCTCTCTCTCTCTCTCTCTTTTATTTATTATTATTTTTTTCTTATGAAAATGATCAACAAGCTAACTCCCGAGAGTGAGATGGAAGAGGAAAAAAATTGAAAAAGAAAAAAAAAAGAGCCATCAAGCTAAAGTATTAGGGGACAACAACACAAAGAAACCAAAGGCTCCACTGAAACAACTAAAAAACATAACTCATATACAATCAAAATAACCTTACAAGAGTGAGATTGAAATAATTGGAAACAAATTATGCATAACGATGAGAAAACCATCCCAAGCCTCAATTATTGAGCCAAAGTTTTTAAGAGAACTTTACTGTGACGAACTCTGCATAACTTCCAAATGTCATCATTGCGGCAGGAGTTCCAACTTTCAGGTGAGTGACAGAATCACCAACTGCTGCAATTATACCCACGCCCTGCAATGAAAATTAATTTTATTATTTAAAGAAATTAAGTACAATAGTAGGAAGCAATGGTTTTATTAACCTAAAATTAAACAGTCAACCCGAGACCTCAAATCCAGCATCTAATGGAAGGAGAGAATGAAGATCTTGGTTGCTGCTACCGAAATAATGACCTGAGCTGAAATTTACCTGTAAATTATACCACCAGTTAGAGGAGAAACAAGATCTTTGTACACATTATTACAGTAATAGAACCTGGGGGTGGGACATAACAGTCCTTCAAGCTGTGAGAGTAGAAATGATAAGAGTGCAAATAATTGGAAAACAAAAGTACTATATGTCACGACATGATGCATTTGACCTTTTTCCTAATTTTTAACCAATCATGTTGTTTATGTTAATAATAAAATGCTTTTTCTTCTAATGACAGGGCAGTTTTCCAGCAACCTTTTTCTTCCAACCGCGTTAATAAAATAAGTAATTTTTTTACAAAAAATTGATTCAAGAATTCCAACCACGGTAATGCAACTATTCACATCATTATTAGTAACACTATAGGTATGTACTTAGACAGTAAGGAGAGGATCGTTCAAGCATGAGGATTATATTTAGGAGTCAGAAAGTAAATTCTGAATGACAGGTGATCTGGTCTCAGTATCACCAAACTAACATCATTGATACGTATAAAAGTTGGTGATTTGAAGAAGCCTTCAGTGTCTGAGTTAGAGTAAAAATACATCTGTCTAGGAGAATTATCCTCGGAAGTTTTGTCGCCAGAAAGGACCGCATTCTTATAAAATGAAGAAGGAGCAGCTACAAATAATAGGGGTCAGTAAGGTTTTCAAACAAGAAAAATGTAAACGAAAAGGAACATAGGAAGTGTTTGTGAAAATTCAGCATGAAGAAAATGGTAAACACTATACGACAATAAAATTTATTGAAACTTTGAGATTTTGACACTTACATCACTTGCATTTACGCCAGCATATATGATTTTCACGAGAACATGATCTGGTCTAATGGGTAGTCTCAATGGTGCACGCACGATGCTAGTTGCTCCACGAAAATTGTGGCTCAGAGTATGAACAACTCTAGAAGAATGATTAAATGAAAATGTGAGCGATTACTGATCAGTGATGCACGACTAGATCAACTAAAAACATAGCAGCCAACATGCTACAAAAAAGACATGGTATTGACACATAATCTGATATTGTTTTCATTTATGTCCACCCAAATCATAGACATCAAAGATGAAACGATGCATGATGTTGCACTTCAGTCAACTGTATACCAATTTTCAAAACAACCATATCAAAATTCATCCTTCATAAAATTGAATCTAATAGTATACAAAGGAATTTCCAAATGAGTTGCAGTTCAGATAATCTCAAACCAAAATAGGGCGAAAGCATAGAGTATTACGCACACTTTCTCACAACTTTGGGGAACATCAATTTTCTGAAAAAATGTCGATGAAGATCTTTTTCTTGAACTCGAGGAAGGAAGCAAGTATTTTGCTTCTTCTGTAGGGGTGGGCCAGTACTCCATCCCTCTGCGATTTGTAATCCACAGGCATGAACCAGCTTTGCTCTCATCAGTGATTAGTTCAAACGCACCTAAAAAGCATTTGAGCATGGAATATTAGAATCTGACTTTCATTGGAAAATGCACGGAGAAGAGTTTGATTTGCAACATCCTTCTGACATGTTTAACTAGATACACACGATGAGATTAATTACAAGTGTACTAATTCTTGAGAAACAAAGGAAGGCCCTTTTCTATAATATGTGCAATTTAAAAGCATCACCAAAATCTCAGATCCAAAGAGTCTTTTGTGGTCTTCTAAAATTATGCTGTCTTTTTTCTCTTCTTTTTCCCCCCTATTTACATTAATTCAGCCACGAAAATTATCCATGAAAGGGCATTGAATAAAGAACCTTTAATAACCATTTCCATGGGAACATAACCTCCCGATCGTTCAGCAAACTTTTCACCTATTGCTGTTGAGGCCAGCTCTGTTTTAACAAACTGCAAAGAAATTTAGAGAACACACGCAGATAAATATTTGGTACTCATCGATGAATATAGGTGAATAAATAGTGCAAACAACTAAAAGTTAAAATGAGGACTAAGAACAATGCACAAAAAATGACACATGGGACCTCAAAAATTGACTATGTTATCGAAGCTAAACATTGAGAGAAACTGCAAATGAATTTGGATAATACACAAGGAAACCAGAGCCAGAGAACCAAGGGATAATACTTCCTCGTTCATGAAGTCTTAAATGCGAAATCCAACTACCAGTAGAAAATCCCTTCAGGTAAGAAGAAATGTAGTAGGTTCAACTATACCACATAATGCATGAAGAAATAAAGGTAACGTAATTGAACCATAAAACAGAAGAAAGTTGAACACAAAGTAATTGTCATCAGACCATCAAGAAGCCACAATAAGCATATCACTCATAATCTCATATATCTTGTGTGTGTCCCGTTTAGCAATCATATATTGGTGATTGAAGATGTTCACCCTCTCAAGATTGTATTTTTGGAACATTGGATAACATTGATAAAATTCTTCAACGTATCTTCTTACCTCAGGACAAAGCACATTGATTCGAATTCCCTTGCGTTTGAAAGGCACAAGTGATCTGGTAAACATAACAACACCACCTGGAAACAAAGAAACATAAATTCAAAGTCACCTTTGAAATCGTTGTCATTCACTAACACATAACTAACCACAAACAGCTAAGAAAAACAAGTTGCATGAGATATGAGAGAAAATAGAAAGCAAATAAAAGACATAAATACCTTTGGATGCAGTATATGCTGAGTCTGCAAATAGTGGATAAAGACCTGAAGCAGAACCTAGGTTGATAATTACACCAGGTTTTCCCAATGATTTCATGGTCTTTATCTGGTCCACACAGCAGAGAGGCAACAAGAAATTAGTTATTAGTGAATGGATTCTAAAAAAGTTCAATAGGACGCGATGCGAAGTTGCATAGAATTTTCCCCGCTTTGAAAGGCAGGCCACAAAAGAAGTCGCTGAAGAAGAAATGCAGAAAATTTTGTTGAGAACGCCGATAGAACTCTAAACTCTTTAAACAGATTAACCATAAATTGTGGTTGCACATCAAAAAAGCAAGCGATTCAATATTAGATCTTCTTTACTCAAATATATAAAGATGATTTAATTAACAATGCCCCTCCCACTCTAAATACTTTAATATAAACAAAGGTTACGATAAAGGACACACATAAATGCACATTACAGGATGTTAATGGTTAGAAGTGAACCATGTTCTCCTTTTCTCCTGTCCTTCCTCCCAAAGATCCTACTCAACTATATTTTGAACCGTTGTTAGTTCATTTGGGAAGGATGGAGATGTAGTCTTACATACAAATGTAGGATTAATTAATAAAAAATCAATATATTTAAATATGTTCAGGGGTGGGAAAATCAGATTATCCAGGACTACAACCAATCTCTATGAAATTTCTTTCATTACCAAGAAAAGTCATAGGATTAAGGATGCCCTCAGTAACTAACCAGATAAATTAAATGTTCCATAAGCAAACTAAATTTGAGACTGAATTGGTATGATTTGAAAAGGATTAATTAGCTGAACTTAAAAGATGGAAAATATAATGTGATTGTGCAGATGGTATGCAGTTGAAGGGTAGAGTGAATTTATTAAAGATCCAGCAGGCATCCAATGAGTAGAATTTCCTATTTCCAAGCAAGCCAAATGGTAAAACCAAATTTGACCTCAACAACACTTCATAGTAATACGGTGGAAACCAAGTCCCATATGAAGACATACTGCAAGTTGAGTGCATGCCATGACACCAATTAGGTTCACATCAATAACACGTCTCCATGTTTGAGCACCATCAGTTTCATCATTATGAAATACTATTTTGCTGCCAATTCCTGCACTGTTGATACAGATATCTAATCCTCCATATGTTGCTAAATGCTTGCCAAAAGCCTTCTGTATGTCATCTGCTCATCAGCCAAAATGTGGGAAAATTGTATAAACATATAAAGGCATCAACTTATTCAAACAAATGAATTTGTAGAAGATACGAAGTAAACCCAAAAAAAATGCCGACACTCTGTGTTTGGCATATTCGTTTGTTGTGATCGTTAGTACAAATGCAACAATGCTTCATAAGGAGCCATCGACCGAAGGCATCCTAACATTGTCTAAACATCTAATGGCATCAAACTAATTCTAGTAAGTTTTCTGATAAATGAATTGGTGGAGGATATGAATTTTTTTTCTCTTAATTATAATTTTAAAAAAAGAAGAAGAAAAGGTAAACATCTATACCTCAAAAAAGGGACACGTCTATACCTCAAGTTTGCATCAAATGGAGTACTCTTTCTAAAGCCTTTTGTAACTACACTAATTTATGATCTTTCAGCAATTTTTAGTTATTGTGGAGGGGATAGAACAACCGCATCTTCAACAGAACATTTTCTACTTTTTATGAATTCGTAGTCTATTTTTTTTTTTTTTTTTTTTTTT
>NW_019268550.1:1780230-1783705 GCF_002738365.1 Cucurbita moschata | reverse complement strand
TTTTTTTTTTTTTTTTTTTTTTTTTTTTTTTTTTTTTTTTTTTTTTTTTAGCTCTATTGGTGTACATGTTATTCCCTCCTTTCAAATTAGAGTCTTAATAAAAAAATGACTTCATGGAAAATTGGAGACCTCTTTTGTAGCCTAGAAAGAGTATACCAAGTAGACGCAAGAATTTCGGTGGAGTTCATCCTATTATGCCACAGCCGAAAGTTGCGTTCAAAGGTTTTTTGGTTTGTAAGAGTTTGAAAAGTTGGCATTGTGGTTTCTTCCTTAGATTTTTTTCATAAAACTAAAAATAATTATCACCATACCCCTTACAAGTATGAATGACCACAAGCTACGAGTTGAATTTATGATCTCATAACTATACAAATGAAGAAATAGATCTAACTTTTTAACAAAAGCTCAGGAGAAATGACAAAATCCTTGTAACTTTTATGGCAGTGAATACCCTATTCCCAGTAATAAACTCCGATGTGAACATTAAAACAACTATAGCCATGATCATACTATAACAGCTTATTAGTAATGACAACTAGAACAGGAATCTAGCTATAAAATATAATATTGACGTAATTAACTTACAGTTACAAGAGAGACATGCAATAAGGAGGGAAAGCCACCAGAGTTTTTTAAACAAGAAAGGATCCAATAAAATTTATAAGATAGGAGATTCCACTCACTTGTGTTGGTAACATCACATCTTACGAATATTGCAGGAGGAACCTCTAACTTAGGGTGAAGTTTGGCATTTTTTTGTTGGATAATGGATGCAACTTCCTGACCCTTTTCTTCAGAAAAATCAACGACAGTCACAAATACTCCCTTCTCTCCCAGAGCTAGGCAGAGAGCTTTACCTAAACAGGAATAACCACCAAATAACGAACACGCCATTGAGTACCAATCATCAGAAAATAATAATAAAATCACTGCATTTAAGAGAAACGAATATATTTTTGTTCAATTTTTCCTTTGTTCTCGAATGGCTCTGCGGTCTTTCCAATGCATAAAATCAAAATTCTAAGCTTGTGTAAGAAATCCTTTTTCTATTGGTTGCAAACATACATAATAGAGTAAAAATTCAAACAATATATACACAAAAAGGACTAAGAATTTTAACAATAAAAACAAAGTACTAAAACACCACTGCAAGTGTACCAAACCTCTAAAGCTAAGAACAATAATGAATTTTAAAAATTTCCCCCATGATGCAATCAACATAATTAACATTCTGATTAAACCGTCCGCTTATAAACAGGGGACGGTTGCTCAATATTAAACCATCCTCCAAGCTTGTCGGAGAAAAGAAAAATACATGAATCTATACATAATCTAATCTTACTATTCATCCACAGTTCAGAAGCTTGCAACCAAACGCTTGAATTAGTTCGATGCAGAAATAACCAATCACTCAACAACATGATTAAGACAAGCCATCAACAATACAGTTAATAAATTAAATTCATTAACAGTGAAGTCATCACGTAGAAAAACCAGAAGCGCGCCAAACGAAAAGCAAGAATTAAGGAGATTACCAATTCCAGAAGCTCCGCCGGTGACCAAAGCCGATAATCCGGGTTTCAACTCCATACTCTGGTTGGATATGGCAGCAGAACAGGTGAGAGGAGCTTGATGAAGCAAGCGAAATTGCTACAAACCTATTTCCGTCTCCCTAACGTGTCAGAATCTATATAAGACGTAGACCATGAGCGTGCCCATGCTGCTGATCCAGAATGGAAGAGATCAAGAAAATGAAGACAAAATCAAGCAGTAGACGACGAACAAAACCGCTGAAGACAGGAGAATTTGATATTTACGGCCAATCAGCTGCTCGTGAAAATGCCCAAAGCCGGCTGAGATTTGTAAATATCGAAGCAAGTTGACGTAGTTTACTGGCCTTGCATATTATCCATAAATGTAAAGAAAGTAAGTGTTCTTTCAATAAAAGTGAGTGAAATTCCTTTGCTACCCTTTACTATTAAATTTTAATTTAAATAATATCCCTTCAGCCCTAAACTTTTAATAAATTATATTAATATACTTTTCAAATGTATCTAATAAAAAAATTTTATAAGGTTATTTGTACATAAAATTAAAATTTTAGTGTATTAAATTAAAATAAATTGACTTAAATTATTACTCTTTTTTAATTGACTTAAAACTTTTTGTCGTGATGTATAATAATAATAATAATAATAATAATAATGGATTGTAATTTAATTTATATTAATTGATAACAACTACATAAAATTGAATACTTTATGAGATAAATATACCATTTTAATATTTTACAATAATATCACATCAATTTTTTTTTTTTTAATATGAACAATTATGCATAATAGCGAAAATAAAGTGAATTTAATTGATGATATTTTTTTTATTTTGTATTTTTTAATTAGGTTTATGAATATTACGTTAGTTTTATAAATTTTATTAAAAATATGATTATTAAACTATAAATAAATTTCAAAATAAAAGGGGAAAAAAATAAAACTTTATTAATAATAATTGACATGGTCGAGGTTGAACCAATTAGTCAACATAAAAGACTTGCTCGATTGCTTCGAAGCAGACATGTTTGTTCACTAAAATTTTTGAAAATTTTTTGAAGTTGCCTTGACTCGGTACTGTCATGGTCTTGGGCTTATTAGATTTGAAAAGTTTCATGGCAGATTTTGCTTTGGGCTTTCCCGAAAGATCTTATACCAATGGAGATGTATTATTTGATTATAAATCTATGATCATTCTCTAAATTAGTCGATGTGGGACTTTCATCCCATAGAGGAGAAATCCCGAGTCAATAACTTACACTAGAGTGTAGAGACAAATCTTTAAAGTAGACTATGCTTGCTCGAAAAAAACGTCCAAACGAATGGAGAAAATGGTGACGTAGGTCAGGAAAAATCCGAAATGTAAATAAATAGAAAAAATGGTAACATTTTTATTTCGTTCATGTATATTATTATTGTACTTAATTGTTCAAATTTAATACATTTAATTATTGAAAACTGATAGTCAAACATCGTTGACTAAAAAATCACACCATCTCACGTGCTTTCTTGATTGTGTTCGTTTTGTCAAAGTTTTTTTTTTTATTTTTTTATTAATATAAAATCAAATAGAAACATTTTTGACAAAGCTTATAATTTTTTTTACGAAATTAAAAATTTTAAAATCTCAATTTATTTTGTTTTGGTTGCGAAAGAAGTTATATTGATAAATTTATATATGATTAAGAAATATATAAAATTTTAATAAATTTTTATTTTAATTAAAGTTTTAAAATATTTATGAAAATATGAATATAATAGTGCAAAAAATTGAAAGAATATGATTTTTTTTAAAAGCAAAATTAATGAGTATTATTTATTTTTTTATTTTATTTTTTGTAATTTAGAGAAAATAATATACAAAAAGAAATATATATATATATATATATATAAAACCCACTTTTTTTTTTTTTTTTTTTTTG
>NW_019268550.1:1743608-1779917 GCF_002738365.1 Cucurbita moschata | reverse complement strand
CCCCTTTTTTTTTTTTTTTTTTTTGTCGAAGATAAAAATCGAAATTTCTTTCCCTCATGAACTCCCTTTCTTCATCTTGAGGTCAGGTACACACCGAACTCTTCATCTCTCTCTGAATTTGACCCTTTTTGCTTGTTCTCTTAATTTTTGTTGAATTTGATTACCGAACGGATCTTTCTGTATCTGCTACTTACTTTAAGATCTCTTGCGAACTCTATTTTCTGTTCTTCAGGATCTTACTGAAGCTGAGGCTGCTATTACGCTGAGGACCTCTTGCATCATTGCGAGGTACATTTTTATTGGGTTTTTGTGCTAATCGTGTAGTTCAGTGGAAATTATCGCTTGAATTTGATTGGATATGATGTTTTGAGGTTATTGTTGTGTTCAATTTGATGGTCGGTTGGTCTGTAATTGGAAAATCATCGGATGGGTTTTTGATGAACTGGGCTTCATTTGTTCTGTCGTTTTCTTTTTTCTCCATGAAGCTGCTTTCATGGAGCTTTAGGAATGCTGTTAGTTTTGGTGAAAGTCTGCTTGAAATTTTGAGATGCTTTACAAAAAATATCTTCTAATTCTGCCCTGAAATCCCTTCAATTTGGATATGGCTATAAACAGTTCAATTGGTTCAGATCAAGATGTCGAGCTGCAATGAATTGACAGTAGTTTATTGGGCAGCAAATTGCAGCTTGTTTCTCTGAGTCCTCATTAGTTAGTGAAGTTTGAAATTTTGATGCTGTTTGTTGGCTGTCATCTGAGGGGATTAACCATTTGAAAGCTTTGTGGCAATGAAGTATTAGGAATTACGAACCTCCACAATGGTATGATATTGTCCACTTTGAGCCTAAGCTCTCATGGATTTGCTTTGGGCTTTCCTAAAAGGCCTCATACCAATGTATTCCTTACTTATAAACCAATGATCGTTCCCTAAATTAGTCAGTATGGGACTCCCTCCCAAAAATCCTCCCCTCGTACAAAGTACACTATAGAGCCTCTATCGAGGCCTAAGGATCCCTCAAACAGTCTCCTCTTAATCGAGGCTCGATTCCTTCTCTAGAGTCCTCGAACAAAGTATATTCTTTGTTTGACACTTGAGTCATTTTTACTACACCTTCGAGGCTCACAACTTATTTGTTCGACATTTGAGGATCCTATTTACATGGCTAAGTTAAGGGCATGGCTCTGATACCATGTTAGGAATTACGAACCTCCACTATGGTATGATATTGTACACGTTGAGCATAAGCTCTCGTGGTTTTGCTTTGGGCTTCCCCAAAATGCCTCGTACGAATGGAGATGTATTCCTTACTTATAAACCCATGATCCTTCCCTAACAGTCCTCAACCTGAGGTGACTTTATGATTTGGGTTTTGGGTTTCAGATTACTGAGGAGTCATGAGAACTGTTAGGAAGATTAAGGCCAAATTGCTCTGATAGTGAGAAGTATACAAGAAGAAGCAAACCTCTCAGCATAATGTATCCATTTGGTCCAACAATTTTTAGTGAGATGTGTATTTCCTTTTTCATGATTGCCTGTTTCTCGTAGTAATAATATGTACAATTTCCCCCCATTTTGTGATCTACATGGTGTCGAAACCCTAAAGAATGGTTGGCGCATGGTTTAATAAGTTCAGTCTATGAAATTTGGGGTCGGGAAGGCCGAACGTATGCCAATGGTGTTTGGGTTGTGCATGTGAATCAGCAATGAGAAACTTGGGCTCGTGTTACGTATACTATATGTAGTTTACTTTTCTAACTTTTTTCGATTGTGTTTCATGAGTTTGTATTTTAAGCATTTGATTCTGAAGGGAAATAATATCCTGGCTTGTTTAAACATGTAAAAAACAGTGCTTGCTTAATCTGAATCATTGGAGCAAAGGAAAATCCAAATGGAAGACTTAAACAGGAATGTTTCTCAGGCTCCTCCAAGTCTGCAAACTCGAAGTTCTCCGGACGGTCCTGTGGCCATCCTTTGGGATATCGAGAATTGCCCTGTTCCGAGTGATGTCCGCCCTGAAGATGTAGCTGGTAATATAAGAATGGCTTTGCGAGTGCACCCGGTAATAAAAGGGGCAGTTATGATGTTTTCTGCATATGGGGATTTCAATGCTTTTCCTAGACGATTGAGAGAAGGGTGTCAGCGAACGGGGGTCAAACTAATTGATGTGCCGAATGGTCGGAAGGATGCTGCGGACAAGGCTATACTGGTCGATATGTTTCTCTTTGCCCTCGACAACCCTCCCCCATCTTCCATAATGCTCATATCTGGAGATGTCGATTTTGCTCCAGCTCTTCACATTTTAGGTCAACGTGGATATAATGTGATACTCGTCATCCCTTCTGGTGTGGGCGTTTCATCTGCCCTTTGCAATGCGGGGAAGTACGTTTGGGATTGGCCGACTGTGGCTCGTGGTGAAGGCTTTGCACGTTCCCCCAAAATGTTGACTTCCCGTGGTGGAGCGGCTGAAATTTCTGGATATCTCAAGGGATGCCATATCAATGACGATCCAGATGGTCAAAACGAAGAGGAAGCGATCGTCTATGGAGGGGTCTCCCATGGCTATCACAACCTCAGGGATTTTTCAGTAGTCACTCAGGCTTTATCTGAATACAACGGCAATTCGACAGTTCCTTGTGCACCTCCAAGTTTGAGGTCACAGAGTCTCCCATGTGGTCTGAGCGACGTTCCAACGGGCCCCGTTTCATGTGGAGACCAGAATGAGTCCACTTGGTGGCCACAAACAGGAGACTTAAATGTTCTGAAGGGACAATTGGTTAAGTTGCTAGAGGTTTCTGGAGGGTCCTTACCCGTCACTAAGGTTCGTGCCGAGTACCAGAGAGTCTTTGGAAGGCCACTTTACACATCCGAGCCCGGTGTCAAGCTTGTGAATCTTTTCAAGAAAATGGGGGATGCCCTCATTGTAGAGGGCAAAGGCAACAAGAAAACAGTCTACATTCGAAACTCGAGATCATGCCCGAGCGCCCCACCTTTGATATTATCAAGGAAAGAAAACAAGAAAGGTAAGGGTACTTCAGAGGAAACTATTGATATTGCTCCAGGAATGGGCTCATCAGACGAATACTCAGAGGAAGAAAGAGTAGTTCATGAAGAACACAACGATGAGAAATCTGTAGGAAAAAACAACAACGAGTGCGATCTCGAGCAGTTCAAACACCAGCTACAGGAGATTCTCGTCAGCTATTCATGTAGAATCTTCTTGGGATGTTTCGAGGCAATATACCTACAACGATACAAGAAAGCCTTGGACTTCCAGAGCCTCGGCGTTCGCGGATTGGAGGAGTTGTTAGACAAAGTAGGCGACGTCGTGGTTTTGCACGAAGATCCAGGAAGCAAGCGCAAGTTCCTGGCTGCTCTTGGTGGCTAACATGATAATGAAGATGATCAGGTAGCTAAGCTACCTTTGTAAACTACTATTATTGTATGCCATTAACTTGTCAAATAGCTGAAAAGAAATAAGAAAAAGGAAAAAGAAGCCCAAGTTTGTGGTGAGTGCTGCCTACCACATAGTTTTAGAACGAGTGGAGTATGGCTGAGGGTGAGGCTGAGGCTGGTTGGTTGCTGTTTTTTCTTCCTCCAGCATGTTCTTTGTGTTCTTCAACATATGGAACCTGTCACTGTGTGTCTCTGTTCCTGATGATCTGCTTTTGGAGATCTTTGTCTGTGCCTGTATATTACTTTCCACTCAAGTTTTAAAATTTATATATACCTTCTTTCTTTCCACTTTAGAACTGCTGCTTCTTGCTCCATTGCCATTGATGTGAGTATTCCATATAAAAGAGTGGTTTTTCGGAACGTTAGTGGTCCAGTATTTCACTAATAGGCCCTCGTGTGTGCGCCACACACATTTTTTTTTTGTTTGTTACTAAGGATTGGGGCACACGGTATTCTATAGAGGACAACGCTTTCTCAGCCAAAATTCTTTATGAGAAAGGGTAGCCTTTTGTCCCACGCAACTAACTTGCTCACGTGGTTCACTCTAAGAGACCTAAACCAATGTTCGTATACTAAAAAATAAAGATTTTTATAAATTTATTAGTATTAATAAAAATATATATATATATTTTATATTTTATATTAAAGAGTATTATTAAAACAAGCTGCCAATTTTATATAATTTAGAAAAAAAAAAGAATTAAAAAAAATTACAAGTTGAACAAATGTCGTTCTAATGGAGCCAAACAAGTAGGGTCGGGTTTTGGGCCGTACCCCTTGACAAGGACCAAAGCTCAAATATTGAAAATATATTATTTTTAAAATATAATAATAATTAGTAAAATAAAGGAAAAAAAAAAAAGTAGGCGGTGGAAATAGAAGATTAGTAGAGAGTCGGGTGTCGGCCACATGTTTTGGGTTTCGACAGGCGGCATGTTAGGCGGCGGGCGGCTTGAGAGCAGGACGCGGCGGCCTGAGGCCGTGACCCTTCATTGCTTGGAAAGGTTATTATTCCTAATTATTATTTTTCCTTTTTTATTTCCCATCAATCCACTAATCACCCCATAATTAAATTTAAATTAAAGTTTAAAAGTTTAGAGGGTAAACTTGTAATTTAACACGTAAATTAATTTTAATTTTTTAATAATGAATATAAATAACGCTCAATTACTTAAAACAATATATGTTCTGTTCCTCTTTTATATTTATAAAATTAAAAAAAAAATTCTATTACCTATATATCATAAAAATATTCTCATTTTTAATGTTTTAATTAAATAAAGTTATAAATCGATTTATTAATTATAAAAACTTTACCGAGATGACATAAATTTAAATATTTGATTTTATAAAAAAAAAATAATAATTAAGTTAGGTTATTGAAAAGACTTAGCTAAGAAGGAATTTGTAATATAAATTTTATAACATCCGAAGGTCATTGACAAAGAAGCAATAATATATTAAATTTGTGATGTAGGGTTTTCAACTACATGAGGTAGAGGGAGTAAGAAATTATTCCCTAATAACTAAAATATTTTAATTTATTTCACTACATCATATGATATATTATTATGTCACTTTCATATTATATATTATATTTTAATTTAACTAAACTTTAACAAATATCTATTTTCATACGTTCCGTCGGTCTCTTTATTCTTTTTTAATATCATTAAAAATACAAGCTTACAGTTAGTCTCAAGGTTGTCTTCACAACTCTTATAAAAGAATGCTTTGTTTTTCTCTCAAACCGACGTGGGTCCTGACAATCCACTTCCCTTAGATGCCCAACGTCCTCATTAACTCATAATCTACCCTAGTCGGGAGCCTAGATGTTAGGCCACAGTCCACCCCCATTGGGAGCCCAACATCCTTGCTTAGTTAATTTCCATGTAACGACCCAGATCCACCGCTAGCAGATATTGTCCTCTTTAGGTTTTCCCTTTCAAACTTCCCCTCAAGGCTTTAAAACGCATTTACTGAGGGAATGTTTCCATACTCTTATAAAAGATGATTTGTTCTCCTCCCCAACCAATGTGGGACATCGCACTCCCTCTATCTAACTCTACTATTTGTAACAGTCTAAGCTCACTGCTAACATATATTGTCCACTTTGGCCCATTACTATCATCGTTAGTCTCACAATTTTAAAACGTGTTTGTTAGGACTTATAAGAGATGTTTTATTTTCTTCTCGACCTCCCAATTAATTAACCTAACATTAAATGATATTTAATACGTAGAAAAGTTGGATTAGAATTAGCCTAACATTAGAAAATATTATTAAAAATATATATATTTTAGATATTAAATAATATTATTGAATATAAGAATTAATTATAAGGTAAATTTGAGAAGGGAGAGTTGTAAGGCAACCACTTATTACAATCCAATCCTTTTATAGCTTCTCCTAAAAGGAGTGGAAGAGGAAAAGGCAAAAAATAGGCTAATAAATAAAAAATTATTAATAATTATTTGTGCGAACCAAAAAAAAAAAAAAAAAAAAAAAACGGCCTTTGAAGGCTACCAAAGGTTCTCCAACGAAAGGGAAAGAGAGTCCTTAAAATCTCTCCCATCTCTCTCTCTCTCCCTTCAATTCCCACATCCAAATCCAAATCCATCTCTCTGAAACAAGCATGTCCTCTCTCTCAGCTCCCTTTCTCTCCCCTCCGGCAGCTTCCAGCCGCCGTGGATGGCGTCGAGTGACGGCAGCGCCGATTACATCAGCGCCGGCGGAGGTGGCGGTGGAGGAGGCGAGGCTGGAGGCAAGAGTGGAGGAGAGAGAAGGGTATTGGGTGGTGAAGGAGAAATTTAGAGAAGGGATTAACCCACAAGAGAAAGTGAAGATAGAGAAAGAGCCAATGAAATTGTTCATGGAGAATGGGATTGAAGAGCTCTCAAAGTTGTCAATGGAGGAAATTGATGCCTCTAAGCTTACTAAAGATGATGTTGATGTTAGACTCAAATGGCTTGGCCTTTTCCATAGAAGAAAACATCAATGTGAGTTTCTTTTCGATGTTCGTGTCAATTGTTCGTGTTGGGTCGTTTGTACATAAAATTAGGATCAGTGTCTGAACTTTCGAAATTAAATAAGAAATTAATTAAGAAAATAGAAGCTAGGAGGGTAAGATAGTAATTTACATATTAATTTATGTATTTATTGACTAAAGTTGAAATTAAAAAATATTTAAATGGTGGTTTGTTTTATAAATTAATTCATGTTTGGATCTGAAATTGAGTATTTTTTTAATTAGAAGAATTAATTTCTATATTATTAAGAGAAAGTCTACATTAAATACTTTTATATGCAATTTGATAAAAATAAATAAATGACAAGCGTGCCCTTTTAAAATATTTTTTAAACAGATGGGAGATTTATGATGAGATTAAAGCTGCCAAATGGGGTGACAACAAGCGAACAGACGAGATATTTGGCGAGTGTGATCCGGAAGTACGGGAAAGACGGCTGCGCCGACGTGACGACGCGGCAGAATTGGCAGATTCGCGGCGTGGTTCTAGGGGATGTGCCGGAAATTCTGAAAGGATTGGCTGGAGTTGGGCTGACGAGTCTGCAGAGTGGAATGGATAATGTGAGAAATCCCGTCGGAAATCCCCTCGCCGGCATTGATCCGGAGGAGATCGTCGATACTAGGCCTTACAATAATTTGCTCTCGCAATTCATCACTGGAAATTCCCTTGGAAATCCTGCATTCACCAATTTGTAAGTTCAATTCCAAATCGTGTATCTAATTTAAACATTTCCCTAAAACCCTAAAACCTAGAAGATGAAGAATCGGAAATTGGTATGTGTTCATCTGAAGAATTGTAGTATGTGATTTGTATGAACAGGCCAAGAAAATGGAATGTGTGCGTGATAGGATCACACGATCTATACGAACACCCTCACATAAACGACCTTGCATACATGCCCGCCACTAAGAATGGACGAATGGGCTTCAACGTGCTGGTGGGCGGGTTCTTCAGCGCCAAGCGGTGCGCCGAGGCAGTGCCGCTCGACGCCTGGGTGCCGGAAGAGGACGTGGTCCCTCTCTGCGGAGCTGTCTTGGAGGCTTACAGGGACCTCGGCACCAGAGGCAACCGCCAGAAGTGTAGAATGATGTGGCTCATCGATGAACTGGTCAGTCTCATCATATTATTCAATACATCCTAACATTATCAGTATCATATAGTCCACATTGAACATAAACTCTAAGTCTACTGATCAAAGGGGCTGTTAGAATATGAATTAGTGACTAAACTTACACTAATGGGTTGATTTAAGTTCTTGATTTGAAAGAAAATGTAGCTCTTGATGCGAAATCTGCTGGTTCTGAGTTGGATTGAAGGTGATTTGATTATATGTTAACAGGGTTTAGAAGGATTTAGAGCTGAAGTAGTGAAGAGAATGCCAAGACAAGAGTTGGAGAGAGCATCACCGGAGGATTTGGTAAAGAAGGAATGGGAAAGAAGGGACTATTATGGAGTGCATCCACAAAAGCAAGAAGGTTTAAGCTTCGTAGGAGTTCACATTCCTGTTGGTCGAGTTCAAGCGGATGAAATGGACGAATTGGCTCGACTTGCCGAGGAATACGGCACAGGGGAGCTCAGATTGACAGTGGAACAAAACATAATCATCCCCAACATTCAAAACTCAAGGTTAGAAGCCTTAGTGAAAGAGCCTCTATTTGACAAGTTTTCACTAGAGCCACCAATTCTCATGAAAGGATTGGTAGCCTGCACTGGCAACCAATTCTGTGGACAAGCCATTATAGAGACGAAGGCTAGGGCATTGAAGGTGACTGAGGAAGTGCAACAGCGAGTCACGGTGAGCCGACCGGTGAGGATGCATTGGACCGGTTGCCCAAATACCTGTGGGCAGGTTCAGGTTGCTGATATTGGGTTCATGGGGTGCATGGCTAGGGATGAGAATAAGAAGCCTGTTGAAGGGGTTGATGTGTTCTTGGGTGGGAGAATTGGGAGTGACTCACATTTGGGAGATGTGTATAAGAAGGCTGTCCCTTGTAAGGACTTGGTGCCCTTAGTTGTGGACATTCTCGTACAACATTTTGGGGCTGTCCCAAGGGAGAGGGAGGAAGAAGAAGAGGAGTAAGTTATAGGGCAGGCTGTACCTTTCAAGCTTGGACATATTGGATGCATTTGCCAAATGGGGCAATACAGGTTTGGTAACATTCAAATACACAGCCATTTTGATGTAACTAATCTTGTAAGTTTGTATTTCAAAGTTTGTAATCATTACCCATATGTTCATTAACTCGGTAATGAAGAAAAGGGCAATAATATTTGCATTCTGCATTTAGTTTAATAACCTTTGGATCGATCACTCGTTTTGAGTATTTGAGCATCTGATGTCGATAAACGGTTTTTGAGAGAGAGGAAGAGATGACGATGGGGGAGTTGAGGTTTTTTCCATTTCATCTCTCGTTGGTTTGTTAGGAAAACAATTTTCATTCTTAGAAATGATGAGTAGGTAACGTGGCCATGTTATCACAATCGTATTCTCGTGGTAGTATTACAACGATTTCTTTGGCATTTGTTCTAATCTGGCGAATAAGTCAGTTGTGTGAAAATTGAACTTTGTGAATAATTTTGACATATGGTCGAGCTTCGAGTCATGTTGACAGAAAACGACTTATAAAATATAAGGGAAAATACGTTGTACTAGATAAATATTCTTGTGGACGATTATACACGTTCGTATTTAACTACACAAAAAAACAAGTAAAAGGGGTTTGAAAAACAAGTAAAAGGGGTTTGAAATGGGCATGCTGCTAGTTTCAACACGTCTCAGATAAATATATGCCAATAAATTTTAAAATTCCTAAAGTAAATAACAAAATATCCAAGCTGGGCCCACAGAAATCCCGCTGGCCCAAACTCCACCGAGTGCCAATTTGCGTTGTAATGATGCCACGTCATCAACCTCTCCGTATATATACCTCACTCTTCAATTCAACTTCTAAACCCCCAATTCCAAATTCTCTAATTTCTCTCTCTCATGACCTCTCGATCTCGATCCACGGAATCGCCGGAATCGTATCACTTCTCTTTTCCGCCGCATTCCATGGCGGATAGGTTTTGGTGCGAGCTTCAAATTCCGCTTCCTACATTTGATTGTGCCGCCTCCGCCTCCGCTTCTGCAACTACTTCTTCCATCACTTGTTCGAGTACGGACGCGATTTTCTCTCCCTCTGTTTTCGAGACGTGTAGTGTTTGTCGAATCGATGGCTGTTTAGGCTGCGATTTCTTCCCGCTGTCATCGCCACCGGTCGAAGGCGAGACGAAAAGCGGCAAGAAGCGTTTGAAGAAAATTTACAGAGGCGTTCGACAGCGGCCGTGGGGGAAATGGGTTGCCGAAATCCGAAATCCGAAACTCGCAACCAGAGTCTGGTTAGGAACCTTCAATACTGCCGAAGAGGCCGCTAGGGCTTACGATAAAGCCGCGTTGGAATTCCGAGGGCCTCGAGCAAAGCTTAATTTTCCATTTACTGATGATTCACTGAGAACAATGAGGCCGGAAAATGAAATTTCGAAGAACAGTAGAAATTCGGCGGCGAACGGAATCGAAAATGAAGACGAAATATGGAGGAAGCTTGAGAAGGATGAAATGGATCAATGGATCTCGTCGCTGATCACGGATTACGGCGGCGATTCGTCAGACTCCACCAGTATTGGGGCTTGAGAATTTTTTAATATCCTACTGTTCGAATTTTTGAAATTTCCGTAAGAAGAAATCCACTCGTATTTTAGATATTTTAGGTTTGGGATTTTTAACATCCCAAAAAGTATATCTAAAATCTTCAATCACAAATTTAGTTTCTAAAATTTAAATTTCGTGTTCATCCAACATTATGATACCTTTTTTATTTTTATTGCTAATTTAGAATTAATTTGAGCTAATTAAAAGGTTATAACTAAAATTCCTCCTCCATTAAACTTATTATTACTTATTTTTTAAAAATAATATAAAATCTGAATTTAAAAAATATAAGTTAATCTATTAATTTAATTTATGTAATTTAAAATTTATTAATATTATTATATAACAAGTTTCGATAAAAAAAAAAAAAAATTTTGAATAATTAAATTATTGAAAAATACAAAAAAAAAAGTTTTGTTCATAATTTAATTGATTTAGGTATATCTTTTTAAAAAATTCACACTAAATAAACGTTTTGAATATTAAATAATTTCTTAATAATTAACGATTTTAGGTCAGCTGATCTGGATAATAAAATATAATTAATTACTTTAAAAAAAACAACAGCAAAAGCATAGATTCCACGTTTCTAAAACGCACCAATCATTTTCCTCCACGTGTTCAATAGTGGATTTTTCATTTATTTATTTTTGCCAACTTGTGGTCTGTTTTCCAACATGTGGGTTATTCTTTATCCCTTAATTTGGTTTTTTAAAAAACAAGAAAAGGATAAATTTATTTAACATTTCATCACGCTCTTCATATTTAGCACGTGTTCTATTTTTTTTTATAATGAAGACAAAAAAAAAACAGAGTTTTTTTTTTTTTTTTTTTTTTAACCCTTAAACAATTTTAATTAGGTTAAATTATATAAAATTAAAAAAAAAAATGTTTGAATTAAGATAAGAAATATTAAAATCTCTTAGTTAAATGCCTCAAGAGGTCTCTCTTTCTTTAGAGTTCTCGAACATTCTCCCCTTAATTGAAGCTTAACTTCTTTTATGGAGTCTTCGAGCAAGACATACTCTTTGTTCGACACCTAAGTTGTTGTGAATATACTTTCGAGGTTCACAATTTTTTTTGTTCGACACTTAAGAATTCTATTAACATAATTATTATTATATTATTATTTTTATCTAAAAAAAAAAAAGAAACACACAAAGCAATGATAACGACAATATTCTAGGATCCTATCAATAAAATTAATATCATGCTTTTTTAAATTAATATCTTCGCAAAAGTTTATTAAAAGAAGTACCATCGCAAAATCCAATGCCAAAATACAAAAAGTTTATGGCACGTGTAAAATTACTTTAATAGTTTATTAAAAAGGGAAAAAATAAAGAAACCCACGTTCATTTAATTTGATTACAACGTGGAAGTTTTAGTATGAAAATCTTTTTTATTTTCTTTTTTGAGTTCGGTATGAAATTAATTAATATTTTTAAACGATAAGAAATTTAATTATTAATATTTTCTTTACTCCTAACAGTTTGATTTTCGTTTTTAGGCAATGAATTAAAAAAAAAAAAAAAGAAGAAGTTTTAAAACAACCTAAACACAATATTTTTTTGGGATAATTAAATTATAAAAAAAATCTCTTAAATATTCTTTTTAATATTTTGTTAATCCATAGATTTAGAGAAATATATGAAAAAATTTCATTGACAATTTTAAAATAAAATTTTAATGGAGCATCTAAAGTATTTAATTTTTAAAAATTGTAATTTGTCTTCTCTCAATATTTTTTTAATCTTTCTTTAAAAAAAAAGTGTTTAAAAAGTATTTTTTAATTTTGAATTTTTAAACAAAACATCCTTCAAAAGTAAATTAACAAAATAGAGAAATTCATAGATAAAAACATTAAAATATAAATTCACTTCTCAAAAAAATTAATGTTAGAAATCACTTTCNATTTCAAAAAAAGAGAAAAAAAAAAAAAAAAAAAAAAAAAAAAAAAAAAAAAAAAAAAAAGAGGTTCGTATTTGAACCTTCAAGATTATCAACGAACAACAAAATTCGGGGGAAGATCTCAATCAATGTCTTGTTTGATACACAAAGGATGGAGGATTTACTTTCACATGCTTAAAATTACAGCATTTTGTACTCAAATAATCACCATAAGGCTTACAAACAGAAACACAAACACGAACACAAACACGACACACGAACACGAACTCACAAGAAACAAGTAATCCTAAGAACTCAATTCTACTTTTGTATCGTTTACCTATTTACACAACACACTAACACGCAGACAATTTTATCAGTGTGGCAACGAATAAACCAATTTGAAGACACATACAAACAATATGAGGAGGATAAACAAAGAAAACAGCAGGCAGCAGTACACGGCACACATCAATCAATGGAGAAGAGAAAGCGCACCATCTTAGGACGACGATGGCTTCTCATCTCTTTCCAGATAGGCTGATGGAGCTGACTTTCATGGGGGTGGCCACAACCAGTGGGGCTTCTGGAGAATCCGAGACTGCAAACTTTTCGTGCATGAATCGGCTCTCGACGATGGATTCATCTTTCAGCACAATCTTGTAGCAGTAACAGCTCTTGAGTCCTTGCTGATTCCGGTAGCAGTCATGTGCACTGTTCTTTACCTGATGGAAGTCCCATATCACACTGAACTTTCCCACCGTTGCGACGAGGTGATGCTCTTGCTTCCCGCTCTCGGTGACCTGAAATTCAATGTCGATAAAAGATCGTAAGTTTGTGTATGAACCTTGCAGTCTAAAGTGGCAAAAGAAAGAAAGCTCAAACGAGGGAAGTTCCCTGTAAGAACAACAGAAGCTATGATAGAATAACCACCATAACACGAACATAAACCAAAACATTAGTCATGGATCTTCAATGACACCGATTCTTCTACCCCCTTACTTCTCTAAGTTACTAAGAAATTGATATCACGACTGTCAAGGACAAGAAAACCAACCAAGACAGCGCAAAACAGAGCAAGATTCAAGCATTCGAAGTCAGAACAAGTTTTCTTACCCAAGAGAAGTGGCCACCATGGAATCTGTTGTCGGTTCCAGCCAAATGGGAATCCAGAGGAGTCAACTTCAGCAACCTCGGAGCGGGAATCTTGTTGCCCATACGACCACTGAACCCAGTCTTCGTGTTGCCATCTTTATCGACGAATAACACGCAGATAAGTATCAAATAAGTATCAGTCGTCCCCAGAATCCACTTTCCATCGTGAGTAACATCGACATGAGTAATAGGCGAACCGAGCCCGGGAAAGGCCGTCTTCGCCTGTCTCATCGATGTCTTCGAATACAGCCTTATCTTCCCATCAACTGACCCAACAACAATCGACCCATCCCCTGTTGTAGCAAAGCATTGGAAGTTTGTCCCTCTTGAAAACTGATGCCCCTGCGCCCAGTTCAAAACCGGTGAATTATCAGCAGCTCCACCAATGTTCTGAACCATGCCTCTACGATCTCTCATGTCCCATTGACAAAGCCTATTGTCGTCCAACCCCAAAAATGTGGATTCTGAAGGATCCAATTGTGACCCTTTGGTGTCGTTCGTGATGTCCCTCATTGTAATATCTGTACCATCCTTTTCAAACTTCCATTCTGTAACAACTTTCCCCGTCTCTATATCAAGCTGCTGCAGCCCTGATGCGTGGGGTTTTCCTTCCTTCAATGGACTCATGAGAAGCATGTTCGTCTCAGCCTTCGTGAGAAGACCCTTCTTCGGTGTCGATCGACTAGAGTTCGGTGAGTTTCCTGCACCAAACTTCAACGAAATCCCCTTCCCATGAATTCCATGGCTTAGATTCCTATAAACCTGAACCCCTGAGTCGTTCACCAAGAAGCTGTTATCCAATGCCCCTAATGTCAAGCTCTGTACGCCTCCATTAGCAGCCTCCTCGAACTCCTCTATCAAGTCCTGTTTCGTCCTCACTGAGGAGCCGGGGCTCTTCCCGAACTCAATATCGGCGTTTTCCCAAATCGAATCATCTGCCACCTCTGGCTTCAACCACCCAATAAACTCCTTCCCGTAAATCTTGACCTTGTTCTCCTCGGTCGCTTCAAGCCCATAAACATTCTCAAACAAGTAATCTTGGAATTTGGTCACGAAGTCCCGGTACTGTTCATCCGTCGGGAACTTCAAAGCCCACACACCTTTGTTAACAAAATCGACACGCCGCTGATCACCAAACATCTTCAATTGCATTTCTGTCGAAACCAGAGCTCTGACCTTTCCCCCCACTTTGAGTATCCAACGTAACTGGCCTCTCCCACCCGACGAATTGGCTTTATAACCGTCCTCTTCGTCTTCTTGATCGTCGTCGCTATCTCCGTCAACATTCGAGGTCTTGAGAAAAGCGTAGAAAGTGAGTTTCTCAGAGACGATCCACTTTGCACGGGGGGTGTTTCCACCGATGTGAAGGTAAAGTTTCACAGCGTTGTTGGCATTGGGTATCTGAGAAGGGGAAGAGGAGCCATACTTGAGCTTAAGAGCTTTGAGTTTGGCGTCGACATCATCAACTGCAGATGCTGTACCGGTCGATTTGGCGCTAGAGATCGATTGCGGCTTCAATACTTCATCAGCGTCTTCGTATTCTTCTTCTTCATCATCCTCTTCCTCTTCTTCCTTGTATTCATCGGAGTCCGAAAGTTCAGCGTCCTCGCGGCTCTGCGCAGTACCCATATACGTGATCTGTTAAAGGGGAAAACGAAGCTTACAATTTCGGGAACGAATTTGAGGAATTGGGAAGAGGAAATCAGGAGAAATTTCAAGGAATTTCAAGGAATTTGATCGCGAAGATGCGAAATTTTTCTTTAGAGATTTTGAAGCATTGGGAGCCAAATTCTAGGGCTGTTTAATTAGTCTGAAAAATTCAGGTTTGTTGGTTTGAGTATTTATCCTGTGTGATCAACCTTACACGGTCCGCGTACGTCTTACGCTTACTTGTGAACTAAGAAAACCTAGATGCTTTTAGTTTTTTATTTTAATTTAAATTGGGTTCTTCATTTTGAGAATTGATTATAGAAATTGTCACAAATTTTAAAGAACAGCAAACTGAGAAACAAATAATAAAAACAATAGAATCTCAAAATAGAGAAAGATAGTCTTTAATAAATATACGATACGAGTAATCTATCTTCCCATCTCAATTGATATAAAATATGAAAGAACCGATAAAAAGCTTATCCTAATGATGGTGTACAAGTTCGAACCATAAATTTTTAAGATTATAAAATATGGTTAGGCTCAATAAAGTCACCTAGCTTCAATTGTATTCAATAAATTTCATAAAACAAATCAACATTAACAGCATAATTACCTGAGAATTCTATAAAATTGCTTAGACATCATCAATCTAATTACAAATTAATCACTTCCCATCAGACATAAACAGCATAATCATTTGAACATTCCATATAGACATCATCAACCTAAAAGTAATTGTACTGTAAAACAAATCAATGCATTCACCTATAGAGGAGTGACTGTGTGCCAACAGCCAAAGATGAAACTTGTTGCAGGTTTTGCAGCTACAAGGCATCCCGCGCAGCGATTCTACATGTGATGATGATACCGTCAACTCGGGTCCAGTTATCTTAAAATGCTGAAAGGAGAAAAATGATCATTTTGTTATTGGCAAGTGATAAAACCATGGTACCATAATTCGGTGTAATGTATTGTAATAGTCCAAGCCCACCATTGCTAGCAAATATTGACCTCTTTGGCTTTCTCTTTCGGACTTTCCTCAAGATTTTTAAAACGTGTCTCCCGATGTGGGATCTCACTCATATTGATTTGGAGCAAGCAAAGGCTCTCTAAAATTTATTCTGGATCTAAAGCATAAGAGTCTAATAATTGAAGCTCCATTGTATAATCATTTGATTTTTGAAAATTAAGCTGGGAGATAACATTTTCAACTATTGATTTTTTTGTTTTCTTTGTTATGGTATCAACTTTTTTGTGTCGAAACTTAAAAAGAAATAGTTCTTAAAAACTTCTTTTTGTTTTTTAAATTTGTATTAGAATTGCAATGTTTACTTAATAAAAAGGAAGACTAGGGCAAAAAAATGGTGAGAGGTGAAAAAAACCAATATTGCATATCAAGAAGACATAGATTGCACCTTTCGTATCCAAGCTTGGTCTGCTCTCTCTCCCAATTCCTCTAGGTTGATCTCTTTTCCATGTACTAGTTTCTCGATGGCCTTCATCTAGCATGGTTAAATAGATTGCACAAAAAGGTTGAGTTTATCAAGAGTTCAGAAATACAACTAAAAGTTTACAACAAGTTAACAGAGACAATTTTTGCATGACATCTTGATCCAACCTCATCAGGGGAAGCATTAAAACGAGCCACAAGGGCATGAGAAGAGCTACCAGAAATTCCACATATTTTTAAAAACTCTGTAATCTGCATATGAATAAGTCCAAAGATCACTCGTCCATACCCACAAATAAATTAGCAACAATCTGTAATATCCAAGAAGTCAGAAAGAATTACATGCTTTGAACCCGAATAATTGTAGACAGAGAATCCCTCGACTTGGATACAAGTGTCTTATATGCAGCCGCAAGCACCGGGAAAATATCTGGAATCTGTCTTCAATTATTTATAAGGAAATATTAGAGAACACTTGGGCACAATTCAAATCTAAAACATACAAAAGAGTGGTGGGGGTGGATTTCGTAAGCATACAAAATAGAACCATAGAAGAGAAGCATTGAGAAATGCAGCTTCCGGTTCCAGAGTTCCAGCTTGCATCGAATCAAGAACAAATACAATGGTACCCATAAATCATAATTCAATTCAAACCACCATAACTTCCACAAACTTTTAAAATCAAACACAGACATCACTGTTCAATCACTAAATTCAAGCAAAACCTCTGGCACTTCAAAAACTGAAGAAACCCCGTACCGTATTCATCAGAAACTAACAATTTTATCCAATAAGATCGATCACATTATGCTAAAAACACAACAGTTATATGCATTACACCGAGATCTCCCCCATTTCTTGCCTCACTTAGTTCAAGCATTTCCTCAAACAGTTCGCGGATCACCAACAACAAACGTCCGGGGAGAAAAAAAAAAGATCAAAATATCGAATCCACATGATTTTTCAATGTTTGCCAAATTTTCACCTTAAAAAATCCAGATATAACAAGAGAGATAGAGAGTACTTGAAATCGGTGACGTTTATGAAAACAGCGAGAGCTAGACTGCTCCCGTCGATCTCGAACGACTTTCATGGCTACTCCGAAGACACAGAACACGCCGTAGGCTTCTTCCACAGTGCGATGGAGGTACGAACCAAGATGGGAAGTCCATCATTGAGAGATTTGTTTAGGGTTCATATCTGATTACAATTTGCGGCGGGAAGAATGATCTGAATACGTGGATTCGAAAATGTGTATCACTTTTATCACTAATAATAATATTTTACTTTTAATACTTTTGGCAAAATTTATAAGAAATTACCCAAATTTTAGTTTTAATATAATTAATTAAAAATGTAATAACTATATTTAAACTTGTAAATCAACATGAATAAAATTGTAAAAATACCAAAATAGCCTCATAAGGTATGCAACTATATACTATATAAGTGAAATTTACATTTAATTAACTGCCTGCCGAATATAGTTTAGCAGTAATATATGAATGAACTAAGACTACGTAGCAATCACGAGGATAGGATGACTAAGAATTGAACGAATTTTGAGAATTTTCTTAAGATACACGTGAATGAGGATAAAACATGTAAAAACTCGTGTTAGTTTGTGGGGATCGGTCTTAGAAACATTATTAAATAGCTTCATCATGTCACAGAGAAATGTCAGAGGCATTAGGTGTGTTGTCGATTGCTTCCCTGTCACGACCTCTAATATTAGTGGTTTCGAGTAGACTACTCGAACAAAAGCGGCTAAGAGTGGTTTCTCCCATTTTATGCCTGTCGGTTTTAAGAATGAGTGATTACTCTTCTTCGACTTTTACTATCCAACCGAATAGCGGACCGCTAATGTAGCACTTTTCATAATTTCTTCGCATGTGTCTGCGAGTGATTATCCTTCTCTTTCGTAAAATATTACCTCAAAAAAGAATGGCTGATTTGTTATTTGCTACTTAATAGTAAAAGTAAATGAATATTATGACTTAAACTCCTCTTAAGTTCATTATAATGGTCAAGAGTTGTGATTTTGACTTCATGTTGCCATTACCATTACGGGTGTCAAAATACTTTAAATTCAAGATCTCTGTTATTGGTGGGCTTAGACCGTTACAAATGGTATCATAGCCAGACATCGAGCAATGTACCAACGAGAACGCTGGGCTCCCAAGGAGGGATGGATTGTGAGTTGCTACATCGATTGCAAAGGGAAACGAAGCATTCCTTATAAGAGTGTGGAAGCCTCTCCCTAGTAGACGTGTTTTAAAATCGTGAGACTAATAGCAATACGTATCGGGCAAAAGTGGACAATATCTACCGGTGGTGGGTTTGGGTTGTTACAAATCGTATCAAAGCCAGACACTGGACGTTGTGCCAGCAAGAATGTTGGGCTCCCATGAGGGATGGATTGTGAGTTCCTACATCAGCTACAGAGGAAAACGAAGCATTCGTTACAAGGATGTAACAACTTCTCCCTAGTAGACGTGTTTTAAAACAGTGAGGCTAATGAAAATACGTATTAGGCCAAAGTAGACAATATCGACTAGCGGTGATTTTGGGTTGTTACAAATAGTATCAGAGCCAGACACTGGACGTTATGCCAGCAAAGATGTTGGGCTCCCAATGAAGGATGAATTGTGAGTTCCTACATCGGTTGTAGAGGGAAACAAAGCATTCCTTATAAACGTACGAAAACCTCTCCCTAATAGACGCATTTTAAAACCGAAACCCATTTTGATCCAAGTTTATACACATTCTTTAAGTATTTATTGGTTTGGCAGCACCCAAAGCATCCAAATTAAGAAACAAAGCCTTGATCTGACATAGTAAATTGAGCCTTCAGCACAGCAGTTTAATTTAGACCACAAACAGACAAGTTTTGTTCACAAAATGGGAGACCAAAAGGGAGACACCGCCAATTAGACAAAGCATTCAGCCATGAGGTTGCCACTCTTTAGATCATTTCTCAAAGGCATTGGCATTTAGTTTATGTAGATAATCCATGTGAAGGTAACCAAGGAAGAACATATGACAGTCAAAACTCCACATGAAAAGGTTTGAACAACAAAAGATTCTTTGACTGTCCTTGTAGATGCCAAACTTGATTGGTTAGGTGCATAGACAATTTATGTCGGGTTTGACCGACCAAAAGGTAATGGAGGTATGCAAAGGATGCAATAGCCTAAGTCCATCGTTAACATATGCTGTCTGCTTCGACTCGTTACGTATTATCGTCAGCCTCACGGTTTTAAAATGCTTTTACCGCATAGAGGTTTCCACACCCTTATAAGGAATGTTTCGTTCCCCTCTCTAACTGATGTAGGATCTCACAATCCACCTCTCTTGGGAGCCTAGTGTCATCGCTGACACACCGCTTGGTGTCTAGCTCTTATACCATTTGTAACAGCTCAAACTCACTGCTGACAAATATTGTCTGCTTTAGCCCGTTACGTTTATTGTCAACCTCACGGTTTTAAAACGCGTCTACTAAGGAGAGATTTCCACACCCTTATAAGGAATGCTTTGTTCCCTACTCTAACCGATGTGAGATCTCACAATCCACCTCTCTTAGGAGCCTAGACTCCTCACTAGCACACCACCCACCTTCAGGTACTAATATCATTTGTAACAGTCCAAACCCACTGCTAACAAATATTGTTCGTCTTGGCTCGTTACGTATCGCCTTCAGTCTCACAGTCTTAAAACGCGTCAACTAAAGAGAGGTTTCCACACGCTTATAAGGAATGCTTCGTTCTCCTCTCCAACCGATGTGAGATCTCACAATCCACCTCCATTGGAGGCCTAACGTTCTCGTTGACACACTGCCTAGTGTCTAGCTCTAATACCATATGTAACAGCCCAAACCCATCGCTAGCAGATATTGTCCACTTTGGCCCGTTACATATCGCTGTCAATCTCACAATTTTAAAACACTCGAAAGAGGATTTCACACCCTTATAAAACAAGTGTCTCATGAACAAGATGGGCCTCTATATATATAAACAAACCCCTCTAAGCCAATTCCCCAAGGCAAGTGAAGAACAGAGAAACCATTGAAACCAGCAAGCTTTTGAGCTCGTTCCTCCATGGATCCAAGAATCTCCTTTTCAAATGATTTTGCTGACACAAAACAGCCATTTAAGCTTGAAAACATGTACAGAGAAGCACCTGTTTCTTCTGATTTTGAGTTCACCGTGAAGAACAGATGTATGATACCAGCAGATGAGATGTTCTTTGAGGGGAAGCTGCTGCCATTGAAGAACAGCTCAAGGAATCTCTTGGTTAAGACAACTTTAAGAGATGAGCTGAAAGTGAATGAAGATTGTAATGATGTTTCATTTCCAAAGCTCACAAACACTTCTGCAAGCTGCTGGAAGCAGAAATTTGGGTTCAAAAGTTCTTCAGTATAAATGCTTTAGATTTGAAGATCCACCCACATTTTTATTCTCTCTTTTGTATGCATTTCTTGCTCCAAATTTTAACCCAAATAAGCCTTTGATCATGTTTGAAGCGAAGTAGGCGACGGGTATCGATGGTTTCAATGGCCACCGATCACTTTGGTGCCTTTGTTTAAAACGGTGAGATCCCACCTCGAGTGAAGAGGAGAATGAAGCATTCTTCATAAGGGGTGGAAGCCTCTCCTTGGTAGACATGTTTTAGAATTGTGAGGCTGGCGATGATACGTAATGGGCCAAACTAATATATTGTTAGCGATGAACTTGGAGTGTTATAAATGGTATTAGAGGCAGACACCGGGCGATGTGTTAACGAGGATGCTGGCCCCCAAGGGGGTGGATTATGAGATCCCACATTGGTTGGAGAGGGAAACGAAACATTCCTTATAAGGGTGTGGAAACTTCTCCCTAGTAGACACGTTTTAAAACTGTAAGACTTACGACGATATGTAATGGGTCAAAGCGGACAATATATTGTTAGCGATAAGCTTTGGGTGTTACAAATTGTATCAGAAGCAGATACCAGGCGATGTATCAACAAAGATGCTGGCCTCCCAGGGGTGGATTGTGAGATCCCACTTCATTTGAGAAGGGAATGAAGCATTCCTTATAAGGGTGTGAAAACCTCCCCTATCAGACATGTTTTAAAATTGTGAGGCTTACGATGATATTAATGGGTCAAAGGGGACAAAGCGATGGGTTTGGGCTGTTACAAATGGTATCCGAGCCAAACACCAAGTGATGTGTCAGCGGGGATGCTGACCTCCAAGGAGGTGGATGGTGAGATCTCACATCGGTTAGAGAAGGGAACAAAACATTCATGGTAAGAGTGTAAAAATATCTCTAAAAGTGAACGTGTTTTAAAACCTCTTATAAAAGTCCTAAGATAACCTAACCTAAAAAAACAAACGGCTCAAATATAACAACGATCTTCGATTTTTCTGGCGGGGACACTGAAAACCATATAAAAGGGAACGCTCATATTATTGTCGAAATCTCCGAGCTACGAATTTCTGGGGAATTAGAAATCAAATTAAGAAGATTGGATTTGGAATGACGAGCAGTTTCGCGAATCAAAGAGGGTCCCGATCATGGGCCACTGATGAGGAGTTGCCAGTGTCTAGTGGGGTTCCGATTCCACCCAAGAAAAAATGGTCAAATGCGATGCCTCTGTTCATCGCTCTCGTGGTCATAGCAGAAATTATCTTTCTGGGTCGGCTTGATGTGGCGAAAAATGTAGCCATGGTCGATTCATGGGCCGATTTATTCTACCACTCGTCGTCTTCTCGTGCAATGATCGGTGGAGATGATGGTTTACATTCCCGGTTACTCGACGGCGATCGGATCTCGGAATTGAGGACTTGCGAGGAGTGGTTGGAGAAAGAAGACGCTGTAACGTATTCTAGGGACTTCCAAAAGAAGCCGATATTGGTTTCTGGTTTTGATGAGGTTTCTTTTCTTTTGTTCTTTGTTTTTTTTTAGGTTTCTGCATCATGCTTCACTTGTTGATTGTATAATAAAATGTCCTATTATGATGTACTGCATCAATATGTTATTAAATCTACTGTTAGGCTTTGTACTGCATCGACTTAGAAATCCATGTAATGCTAGACATCATGTATTGATATCATTTGATATGCAAATTTTCCGTTCCATGTTCAATTTTCGATTTACAGCTTTATTTTTGCATGTATGGAGAGAGTTCCTATATTGGTTTTGTCTATTAGGAGCTTAGATGTTGATACCAAGATAGTTTCGTGCCATGATGCTTGGTAGGAATTGAGCTTGAATGTGCAATCCCGAAGTATGAGTCCTTAAAATGTCAAATTCTTCTTTAGTTCATGACTCTGAATAAAAGAATAATAATCCAACAAGATCCTTTGATATGCTTCTTCCCTCTCATCCTTGTTAGTTACAAGAACAGGCAAGCCATATCCTCATTCATTGCCATTTTGCTTATTTGGGTTTGAATGCCATTCATAAACACCCTCGGTCTCTCAGGATGTTTGCCTATAGACATTGAGAATGTCCTTATTCAACTTTTTGAAGGCTCTTGCTTCTCAAGGACGACCGGTAACATTTGGAAAAGTGCCTGAAAATCCTCCTTTAGCAAATGTGATAGTCAAGAAACATTAGATTTTCAAGGACAATATGAGGATGCTTTGAATGATTTTCTTAGGTATTTTAAATCGCCCAAAAAGTTATGTTTGAAGGCCTCGTGAAAGATTTTCTCCATTTTCCTGCTACTAATATACTGAAACTCGTTAATTCATGTGCAGAATTCAGAGTGACTAACTAACTATTCTCATGTCGAGATTTATTTCATGTGTACTTGAAGCTCTAAAATCCTAATTCTTATGTTTTTGCACCAAAAAAAAAAAAAAAAAAAAAAAAAAAAATCTAAATCCTAGTTAATTGTTCTCTATAGGGGAGGAAATCTTGTGCCGTAGGATGTGAATTTGAGGTCCATCCAAGTAAAGATTGGGATGCTGCTTTTGGTTTAAATCGTCAGAGTGGAAAGCCTTCAATTATTCGATCCATGGAATCATCTCTATATTATCCAGATAACAATATTGCCCAGGCACGACGGTGGGTAAGCACAATCTCTTTTCTTACCATTAGTTGTTTGTACAAAACTTCCCCTTTCTTAGTAACAGCAACTTTAATCTTTACTTCTAGGGTGTTTTTTTTCTTTTTATTTTTCTTTTTGTTCTTTTTTTCTGAATAGCTTTTCATTCAACACCCAGGCACTAAAATATTTGGGCATCCATGTCATGCATGATAACAAAAATCATGCATGGTTTGTTTGTTTTTCCATAGTCAATCTGAATGAGTGCTTGAAAATATTACCTAGTAGAGGAAGCTGCCAGTTTGATTACCCATGCAGGAAACAAAGGGCTTAAAAGGAACGCTGCCATAAGGTTGTATGTTATGGATCGAGAAAATTGGGGATTTGTAAAGGTTTCATGGGCTGTTATGGGTAGTTGCTTGCAATTGGGTTATGATGCTTCATTGGAAGTTAGTTGGGAGAAGTAGTCGTCAAAGGGAGAGATGGAAAGGAGGGAGGTTAGTTAGAGAGAGAAATGTGGAAATAAGAAAACCATTCTTAGTTTCAAGGAGATGTGGGTATGGTGGAAAATGGAAATGCTGGATGGAAGAAAGATTGAGTGATGTGGAAGAGAAGTTCGAGATGGATTTTGAGGGGATGCAGAGGGCATTCAGTTCCTAGAGTTTGATACAAAAGTTAATATTGATGGAGAGAAATATCAAGATCCTCGTGGAAGGGATGGAGCAGTTGGTTTAAGAGCACAAGTTGTTAGAGAACTATAATGTAAGAAGTCTATGTGGTCCCAAATACGAGGGTCGAACTAGTGATATGCAAGAGTTTTCCCAGGAGAAGAGTGAAAGGGAAGCAAGGGCATTGTGGTAGGAATGCATATTTGGTAGGCTCGTGTTCTGATCTATCAGGAGCATAGCGATTTAGTTGCTTTGAGGAGGCTAGGAAGCTTTAAAAGCTCAGTCATTTTGAGTGCAAAACATTGGCATGCTTCTATGCTCAACGGATGTAGAACTATCAAAGGTTAGGCGGAATTTAAGAATTACAATACAATTTCGCAGTCATGGATCATCTCAAGAAATGTGGCCATTTCATCCTTTTTTAGACATTCCTGTACAGTTCTGATTGCAGCGAGGTCTGTTCAAGAGAGTTTGTGGTTTTCCTAAAACAATTGATCACTTACGACAAGGACGGGGTACTTCTTAGTTCCCTTTGGTTGTATGTATTTAAGTTGCACGGTACATAGTTGAAAAGGGTTGGAAGTATCATCCTCAAACTGATGTCAGTTAAGGGTCATTTATTGATATGTGGAGACAGCCTTCAATGTTCTACTTCTACTCTGCTTGGGCTAGTTTTTGGGTCAAATGGTTACTGTATATAGAGTCTTGGTACAATAATATGCATGATATACATTGAGACACAAAAGGTTAATCGAACTTAAGCACGTAGTTCTGAAAAAGAAAAGTGAAAGGTTTTTCTTCCCTGAGGTGTGCAAGGAAAATAAAAATGTCCTATGTAATAACATGTAGTATAAAATAATAAAATTTAAAACTAAGGGCTTTTTTTATAGATTGTTCAAACTTCAAAGATACATGATTTCGGAAAACATATTTCTTTATCTGATAAAAAAAAATGGATCTCTTATTTATTTTAAAAGATAATAAAATAAATGGAAACTGAGGCATGTCATGACGAGCACCTAATGACTAGGTTACCATTCTTCGCACAGTGGTTAGCAGCCCACTTTGTTATGGAACCAGTATCACACTAGTTTCATTTGCTGACCAAGTGTTTTTAGTCCTTGATGCTGCTTTATGATGATCTGAAGTTTCATTTCATCTAAGCACCACAAAAGATGGAAATTATGTGGATAAGAAACCCAAAGAGGTGGAGCCGGTTGATGAAGATTTGGGGTCTCTTGAGCTTAGGCAGACCTATCACTAAAAATTGTTTGCAGACAATTATAAATTGGTTCCGAGGTAATTGTCTATTTTCCTGTTGTTGCTAGAGTGGGTGTGGGCATGGTTGCTTTTCGTTTATGTTATTAGATGGCGCTAGAATTCACATCTTTTTCTTGTGGTCCAACTTTAATCAATGAAAGGCAGCCGGATGATTCCTATTGCGTTGAAAGATGACTCTCAAATTTGGAAATACATTGGATTGATTTGTTAGTCTTGGGGGTTCACAGTTTCTAACCTCGAGGCCCTAATTTAATGGCTAGGCCAAGAATTGCACAATACCTCATTGGGAGTCCTTTGATTCCATATGGATTGCTACCTTTAATTTCACTTCTATGATAATGTCAGTCAAGATTGGGTGGGGTAATGGATATAGCTAAGCTGCTAGTTTGATCTGCCTAGAAGAAAAGAGCTAGAAGGGTTCAGTGTACTGTACGGTATGGGTTGAGATAATTGGAAATCTGTTATAATGGTTGGCCTGGCTGTTATAGCGTTACAGTTAGTTTGTTGTTATAGGAATGTGGTGGTTAGTTGTGAGAAGCAGTCACTGTAGGGAGGGATCAGAGCTCGGAGGAGGGAGGACATGTAGTCACAACAAAAATGAGAGTTCAAGCCTCTTGTAAGCTAGGGAAATAAAAGAATCACTCTCAATTCTTATTAACCTCATAATTCTCTAACGTAAAGCCCAGTCCACAGAGAGTCCAAGGAGCTATATCCTTAAGCACAGTGATCTTATCCTACTGCAGCACTCACTGCAAAGTGGTGATGGCAGGACAACTTCTTTTTGGAGGACTGATCATTGGATCAGAGACAAGCCCTTCAGTACAAATTTCCCCCGATTATTTGCTATTGCTGAAACATAGAATGCTTACCCGAAGTTTGGGTCACAAAAAATAGCTCCTGCATTTTGAACTTTTGTAGAAACCTCAAAGTAGATGAAATCACATGGTGGGCCTCTCTTTCCCAGCTAATTCCTTCTGCCATCCAACCACCACCAAGACCAGTTGGTTTAGAATCTCGATTACAAGGGCTCCTTTTCTCAAAATATGTGGTTTCATGCCTTGTCTTAGGGAATTACACTCACTCCAAGGAACTTTACAAGAAGATCTGGAAAGATCTCTGCCCCAAATAGATCAAATTCCTCTGTGGCAGATCAGCCACTCATGCCTAAACACTTAATACAGGTTGCTAAGAAAATGACATTGGGTTTATCTTTCTCCCAACTGTTGCTGTCTTTGCAAGGAAACAGGGGAGTCTCAAAGTCACATTTTTATTCATCGTTCCTTCAAGAAAAAAAGAATGTGGGCCAAAGTGTTTACAGCTCTCGGATGGAGTATTGCAGCACCAGCAGAATCCCTTGATTGGCTTCATTTGTTACTGATAGATCATCCTTTCAAGTCTATAAAGAGAACCTTGTGGTCCGTCATAGTGAGGATAGCTTTTTGGAAGATTAGAACGAAAGAAACTTAGAGGATTTTCCAAAACAGAGAAAGTTCCCGCTGGAAGTTTTAGAAGCTTCTCATTATACTGCTATGTGTTGGTGTAAAAATTTGGTTTCTTTCAATAGCTACATCTTAAATTCTCTCTAAACAAATTGAAGAAATATTTTATAATCCAGTTTTAACTTTCATACCATTTTATTTAATGAATGAAATCGTGACCTATCCAAAAAAAAAAAAAAAAAAGAAACCATCTAACATAGTCTTTGATGCTTTTCTAGGAATGGATATAGTATAGTAATGACCACCAGTCTCTCATCAGATGTACCTGTTGGATACTTCTCCTGGGCCGAGTATGATATCATGGCACCAGTGCAGGCTAAGACTGAGAATTCCCTTGCAGCTGCTTTCATTTCAAATTGTGATGCTCGTAACTTCCGCTTGGAAGCTCTTGTGGCTCTTGAAAAACTGAACGTCACAATCGATTCATATGGTGCTTGCCACAGAAATCGTGATGGAAGCACAGGTGCAATTTATTAAGTTTTCCTTGTGACCACAAATACATATATTGTTTTGTTCATCTGTTAAATCGCTAGGCTTTAAGGTTTAGATTTGTTTCCTTGTTGTTTGTAATCTGCTTTTGATTTTAAGTCACATAACAATCAGTTTTTCTTCCTCTATGATTAGTTCTCATCTTATTGTTTGTGATTAAGAAAGAGGAAATTTCTCATAATTCGTTGTTTCTAATTTAATTCTAGTGTTGCATTTGATGGTTTTTGCTTATCAGTCATTTTTGCTGTTATGTGCTTAAATGATAATGGGGTGCTTCTAAGTTTTGCTATATTTTAAATCCTGAATGTGACAGACTTAGGAAACATGAACACCTTCGACTTAGTTTGAGGCTTTTTTTTTTTCTTTAATTAATTAATTTATGTTTATTATTATAAAAAACAGAAACTTATATTCAACAAAAGAGCCAAGAAGAGCAGCCTAATGGCAAATGGTTGAGATTACCCTTCCCCACAAAACTGATTTGTACACCACCAAGAGGCATTGTGTTGAACCAAAATCCAAAAAAGAGTTATAAAACGGGGACTTATCTTCAGGAAACCGGTCATTCCTTCCCCATATTGCTTTGAGGCAAATGGATACACTATTTTATGATGATTTTCCACTTTGGTTCAATCTTGGTTACATTTGAAACGTGTAAAGGATGCACTTTGCGACACACTCAAGTCATACTGTTGCCGGCACTAATAAAAGAACGTGATAACTTTTCAAGTTAAAAATGTTTACATCAAGTAACTCCGATACTAATTAAGAATGTGAACCAATGAACGCTGGGGGGGGGGATGAGAGAACAAATAAGTTTCATCTGGTAAAACCTGATTGGCCGGGTGTGAGATGTAGGAGATGTTTGAGTTGAAAGATTTGTTCATGAGGCTTTCATACTTGGTGGGTTATTTGGCTCATTTTGCTGTATAATGTATGCCCTTAGAGTATAATTTACTTTATGATATTCTGGTCATCTCATAAATACGGATCACGTGTCAGATGCTTATACTTGGTTTGTTAAACTTATTACAGGGGATCAGAGATTTAGATTTTTACCATTTAATCGTAATGAAAAGTTTTGTAATACACATTTTGTATTGGCTCTTTGCAGTGAACAAACTAGAGACTCTAAAGCACTACAGGTTCAGCTTGGCTTTTGAGAATTCCAACGAGGAAGATTATGTGACTGAAAAATATTTCCAATCTCTAGTTGCTGGTATGCAAATTAGATCACTTCACTGACTCTTGGATATTCTTTTCTCCCCCCTCGAATGCTTCATTCAATAATGAGGTCTTACATGATCATATTTCTTTTGCATATTACTTGAATTGTAGTTTACAACGATGAAGAGTGGGTTGAAAGTTATTCCCTCATGTTTTCAAATTTTATATTTTAATTTGTCTTATGGGTAGTGGATAAAAAATTATTCCACTTATCGTTCCAAAATCCAGTCCTTGTATTTGAAAGCTGTGGTTTTTTTTTTTCTTTTTCTTGTCGTTGTTGTAGGAGCCGTTCCAGTGGTTATTGGAGCTCCAAACATTCAAGAGTTTGCTCCTTCACCTGCTTCGCTTTTGCATATCAGGAAGCTTTCAGATGTTGAGTCAGTTGCCAACTCTATGAAATACCTTGCGGCAAACCCTGAGGCATTCAACAACTCATTGAGGTGAAAATTAAATTTGTATTTGTTTGTTCATTGGACAACTATCAGGTCTATATTCTGACGTTCCACCCCAACTTTGTGCATCTGGTCTTTCCCATTTTAGGTGGAAATATGAGGGTCCATCTGACTCTTTCAAGGCACTATTGGATATGGCAGCAGTTCATTCGTCATGTCGCCTTTGCATTCATTTGGCAACTAGTATTCATGAGACAGAAGAAAAGGGTCTAGCATTTAAAAATCGACCCTGTAAATGCACCAGAGGTCCGGAGACCGTTTATCACTTATATGTGAGGGAAAGAGGAAGGTTTGATTCAGAGTCCATTTTCTTGAGGTAATCTATATACTCTTTTCAAGATTACTGGATCACTCAGAGTTGTCTATTTTCTCTTGAACAAATTTCACCACAAAGCTAGGTGTTGCATCATCCAGGCTACGTTGATATAGCTGAAAATGCCTGTCTTAATTGGTTCAAAGATTTACTAAGTTCCTGTTTGGATTTACTTTCTAAGTGCTTCCAAACAAACCGCCTAAAGTTTAAGATTGTGAAGTGTGGTAGGACACTTACCTGAACAGGGTTTGAACTATAGGTGGTAGCATGCAATGTGATTAGACTTGTTAACTCTTAAGTTATACGAATTTAACTGGTCCAGATATTCTTCTGCCGAACAGAATGTCTAAGACCTTAGTTTGCAGGTCTAGTAATCTGACGGTTGAAGGGCTGGCGTCAGCAGTGGTTTCGAAGTTCAAATCGCTGAAGCACGAACCGATTTGGAAGCAGGAGAGGCCTAAGAGCTTAAAAGGAGGGGACGAATTAAGGTTGTATAAGATATACCCAGTTGGGTTGACACAGAGGCAAGCTTTATATACCTTCAAATTTCAGGGGGACTCTGATCTCAGAAGACACGTGGAAGATAACCCGTGTGCTAAATTTGAAGCAATTTTTGTATAGTTCGAAGGTTGTTTCATTTCTCATTCGACTCGGTTAGGCACGAGCTTCACAGACCTTGTAAATGTTCTTTTGAGATAGATACTGGCTAACACCCACTTTAGTTTAGAGAGGAAATTCACTGCTATATCTCTTCACAGGAGAACTTAATACTAAATTTTCATTTGTTTGGGTCAAGATAATTTCATTTTTCATTTTTCTTTCGAGAGTTGTTTTTGTTAGGAATCACGAACATCCATAATGGTATGATATTGTCCACTTTGAGCATAAACTCTCATGAATTTACTTTAATAGACCCGATGTACCAATGATTTATTTAGTTATTTAAGTTTCTATGCTTTGAGTTTGTTGAATACAATAAAGTTGCATCTTATTAAAGAATTTTCAGATTTCTATACTAATACGAGCATAGTTCAATATTTAAGGTACTAATGTTGGATCGCTTGTACAGAGCTTAAGTTATCTAAAATAATTGGTCTGAGACAGACAAAATATTGGGAGGAGACTGTGGGGAACCAGTTTCAAGCAAAAAGCTTCTACTACAATATGATCTAGATGTGCTTGATGAAGAAGCAAGGTACCTTCCATCTCCACACTGAAAAATCACATCACTTTTATGCATTTTTCTCTTGCTCATGCTCTGCCTCCCTTCATTGCCTCCATATTCTTCATCGTCAACAGCTTCTTTGAGCCCTTGATGCATCGGGTCCGAACTCTCGTACAATAGTCGAAGCACCTGTTTAATCGAGGGCCTCGCCCTGCCTTCTCCCTCAGTGCACCATCTCACAATTGACACCACTGTGTGAAGTTGGTCCAAATTAAAAGAACTCTTGATACTTGAATCTACTAGTTCGGATATCCTCGAATCTGAAATCATGTACGCCAGGGACCATTCAACCAAGTTCTTCCCGTCTTGTATCGCCCGTCTGCCTGTAACTATTTCCAGAAGTAGCACGCCGTAGCTGTATATATCACTTTTCTCGGTAAGCTCTTGCGTGATAACATACTCGGGATCCATATAACCTGAAAGTCATTAGCATTGTGATGTTACTAGCTTATTAAATGGTAATATCAAACAATAAGTTGAACAACTCGTTGTCTCCCAAACCTGGCGTTCCCCGGATATCGGTATTAACGGGTTCAAAGAAAACCGAACCACCCTTTGAAGCATGTGCAAGGCCAAAATCGGCAACCTGGAAGATAAGATAGGATAATAATAGGTTCAAAGAAAAGGGCAAGATTTGTCATTACAGATGAATTTTCCAAGTTACCTTAGCAACAAAGTTCTCATCCAGCAAAATGTTGCTGGACTTGATGTCTCTATGACACAGTGGGGGATCACAATAGTAGTGAAGGTACTCCTGCAGAGGGCAAGTACAAGTGAAAATGGTTTTCCTTCACTAAAAAATTGCTTAGAACAGCTTTTGAAGATGGTTAAGCTATTAGTTCATTAGCTCTTGATGGGAACAGGGATATCAGCAAGCTACCAGAGCATTAGCGACATCGATGGCGATTTGGATTCTTGTCTGCCAACTTAGAGGGGTCCTGCCAGGAGCTGCACGAACGCGAGAACGTATTCATTTATACACTAATCCAAGGGAGGATGATAAAAAGAATCTCTTTCGTTTGACCGAAACACTTCACAAAGCCTAAAGCACTACAGAAATCATTTTTGGGCTTTCTCTTTAAGGTTTTAAAACGCGTCTGTTTGGAAGCGGTTTCCACACCCTTTTAAGGAGTATTTCGTTCCCCTCTCCAACTAATGTGATATCTCACAATCCACCCCCTTCGGGGCCCAGCACCCTCGCTGCATACCTCAGTGTTTAGCTTTGATACCATTTGTAACAGCCCAAGCCCACCGCTAGCAGATATTGTCCTCTTTGGGCTTTCTCTTCAAAGGTTTTATAACGCGTCTATTAGGGAGAGGTTTCCACACCCTTATAAGAAATGTTTCGTTCCCCTCTCCAACCGACGTAGGATCTCACTCTTTCCAACCATATGGAACAAAAAATGACTCAAACGAAATTTCATCATGGAATCTTCTTTTCATCTAAAAGGAAAGAACAAATGAGGACTGAGTGTGTTGAAGAGATGAACATACCATGAAGATGATCCTTCAAGCTTCCATTAGCCATATACTCATACACAAGAAACCTGCCAAGGGGAAACAAAAAAGTACCCATTTCATGTTGTTGGCATATGATGTTAAATGCCTCACCAAAAGTATAACATTTAGTGAACTACCGTTCATGCTTCTCGACACAAAAGCCTCTTAAAGCAACGAGATGTCGGTGATGTAATCTCGCAAGCAGCTCGATTTCTCTGCCAAATTCATCCTCCCCCTGCTCGGAGACTTTGTTCATCCTCTTCACAGCTAGCACTAAGTCTTCACTGAATTGAGCTTTATAAACAGTCCCATATCCTCCTTGTCCAATTGTTGTACTAAAACTATCTGTTGCCTTCTTGATCTCCTTATAGCTGAACTTTTTAAACATGGAAGGTCCTGCATGGAAGTTGCTAATGCTAAGCAAAGAACTTGAAAAATGACAGGGCTAAAGATAATTCGTCGAACCTTCCTGATACTTTTTGATGGGACGAGAAGGGAAGGATCTTGAAGAGTTCGCATCCGTCTTCTCGGAATCCTTTAGCTCTCTGCTTTTCCTTCGGATCAGCATAATCAAGACAACCAGCATCATTACAGAAGCTACAGTCACTGCAATGCCAATGCCTGCCACTAATGTTACATGGTAGGAATGATGTCGATGACGTTTACCATCAGAAACACCTAGCGCCAGTGGCCCGGGACTTGCAGCAGCTGATGGACTTGGGGAAATATCCTGGGTAGCCGAAGATGGAGGTGGAGCTGAAATGAGCATGAAAATTGAAATCACACTATACTCTAAGTAGGAGAAGAGGGATTTGAGAAAAAATCAAATCACCACCAAATATGCTGAACAAGAAAATCATGAGCAGAAAAATAGCTCCCTTCTCTCTGTGCACCATCAGCTCACCCGATATCCTCTTGAGCCCACCGCTAGCAGGCCTCCCCTCAAGGTTTTTAAAACGCGTCTGCTAGGAAAAGGTTTCCACACCCTTATAAGGAATGTTTCGTTCTCCTCTCCAACCGAGGTAGGATCTCACAGTCCACCCCCCTTAGGGGCTAGCGTTCTTGCTGGCACACCAACCAATGTCTAGCTTTGATAGCATTTGTAACAACATTCCCAATGTCTAGCTTTGATAGCATTTGTAACAACATTCTTTATAAGGGTATAGAAACCTTTCCCTAACAGACGTGTTTTAAAAAAAAAAACTTGAGGGGAAGCCCAAAGACGACAGTATCTACTAGTGGTGGGCTTGGGCCGTTACAAAGACAATAGCCTAAACAGGGAGCGGGGCTGGTGATCTAAGGTCTAAAACTAGGTGACAGATGGAATAGAACAACGTGCATTATGCAAATGCTAGCTATTGAACTTCAAGTGTTTGCAGTAAAAACAGCAGAAGAAAACACATAGCCTTGCAAGGATCACCAAGCCTGCCTAGCTCTTACAAAGAGAAACTAAGCTTTCTTATATATTCCTTACCTGGAGGCCTGTTAAGACCTTGAACTCCAAAGAAGCAGCTTGCAAGATCAATCACTGAAGCAGCATCAAGTTGGCTAGCAAGTGCAACAAACGTAGCATCACGACAGGTATTCAATGTTATATTATCTTCTCTCCCAATAAGATTGCGGAGATATAAAATCCCAGCATTGATACACTTCCTACAAGCACTCTCCTCTGATAGCAGCACTCTGCAATTCTCCCCAACTTTCGTGAACTTCGGAGATTCCAGCATCTGCGTGACGGTTTCTCGGCCTCTACACGCGTAGTTTACTGGAATTTTCGTTCCAACCCCACAGAAAACCATGGCATTTCTAGGAACTCCATATAGTTCCATGGTTTGAGATATAGATTGCAGGCAAATGTTGGTTAAGTTTGAAGAAACTCCTAGTTCACCAGTTGAATTTGCAAGCTGAGCCACAGAAACTGCAACAAATGCATTGATATAGCGGCAGCACTTCCCTCTTTCATTGGGATTAGAGCAAATAGAAGCAACTAAAGTAAAGTTTGATCCACTCAAATTCAAGGGACAATCTGTGAAGTTTTCAGAACAATATGAAATTAGCAAAATCAACATGAAATGTTCTTCATCTTGGCCCAAAAACAATGAAAGAATCAAAACAAAGCTCAGCTAAACCCACGAAAGAAACTTCGTTGAGGATTGTTGGGAGGAGAGTCCCACATCCGCTAATTAAGGGATTGATCAAAAATGTTCTTCATCATAACCCAAAAACAATGAAAGAATCAAAACTAAGCTCAGCCAAACCAATGAAAGCAACCTCCCAAGTGTCGAGGATGGTTGGGAGGGGAGTCCCACGTTGGCTAATTAAGGAGTTGATCATGGGTTTATGAGTACGGAATACATCTCTATTGATATAAGACCTTCCCGGAAAACCAAAAGTAAAGCTACGAGAACTTTCACTCAAAGGGGACAATATCATACTATTGTGGAGGTTCGTGATTTCTAATAACCAGCTCCACAAATAGAGGGTAAAAACAAATAGAGGGTAAAAAGTATCCCAGAAGTCAACACAGATGCACATTTCAAATGGACCTTCTTCAAAGACAAACCAGACCGACAGACCTTGAATCATTCCAGAGACCTTTTCCATCGTAGATTCACCGTATTCTAAAGAACACTAAAAACCCATATCAACGAACACGATTGTTCTCAAAAACTACCACTAGATTATAGAAATCGACTCCAGAAAACAAATCACAGTGAAAAAGGAAAGATCAAAAGAGAGCCAGAAATGGGATTAAGAGACTGACCCGCCATTGTTTCTGGAAGCTGCAGCTGAAGAAATAGAAGAAACCCCATTAGAAACAAAGCTCTGCTCAGTGCGGTGGCCGCCGCCATGATCAAGACAGAGATCCACCAAGCTCTCGCCGCCGGAGCTAGCAAAGATGCCGGTGGCGACTGTTTTAGCACATTTAAGAAGCATCAAAAGGGGAGAGTGAAGAACCTCCGAGCAATGGAGTTTCAAATGTGAACGCGTTTCAAATCTGTTTCTCCCAATTTGTTACATGGTTTCTTGTTACATTTCCCACGAAATATATTAGTACCCAAAAAACCCATGTCAGTGCCACTGACAATTATAAAAAGTACCCAAAAAAAAAAACGGGATTTAAAATTTGGGTATCGAAAGAAGAAGATTACATATTGCAACTTGTGGTTTATATGAACAAATGACGTCAAAAAACGCCCACCAAACAATCTTCACAGTACATTTATTAGAAAAATACGAAGTAATTGAAAAAATACGTATTATTTCTCATTAATTTATCACATTCTAACAGAAATCATTTGTTTCCATGTTCAATTATTGGATCAATCCAGGTTTAGAATGCTAAAACAAAAGGAAATGGCAATAAGAACACATTATCCTAAATGAAATCTTCCTTTTTTTTCTTTTTTTTCTTTTTTTTTTTTTGTTCTTTTTCACTTTAGTGCAAAGGAAAATCTGAAATTCTTTAATCTTAGCTGAAGAATATCTTGAAAAAGCCTACTCTTACGCTTCCAAAAAGCTTTCATTCCATAATCAAGTTCATGATTACTGAAAATTATATGAAATGATTCGTTAATTACTTCATGGTGAAGCTAAAACTCAAAACATAAACACCCTGAGAGGGATATGAAATCATTTAGAAGCAGGCTGCAGCACATAACAATGGGTCAAGAACAGTTTCATAATGTAAGTCAGAGAGAAAAGGACCACATATTCCTATATCCATTTCCTCTCCTCTCTCTCCCACCTCTACTTCTCTCTCTCTCTCTCTCTCTCTCTCTCTCTTAGAGAAAAAGGCCCATTTCAGAAACCTCTCTCTCTCATAGAGAAAAAGACCCATTTCAGGAACCTCTCTCTCTCTCTATGTAGTATATACATAGTAGAACAGAGTAAACAAAAACCCTTTCCCCCTTCTCTCTCTCTCTCTGTATGTAGTATTATACATGGTAGAACAGAGTAAACAAAAGCTCTCTCTGTCTCTGTCTCTCTCTCTCTCTCCGTCTCTCTCTCTCTCTGTATTATACACAGTAGAACAGAGTAAAAAAGACCCATATAACCAAAATCCCATTTTTTCACATACGCTCGTTCGCTCTCTCAATGGAATATTATAGCATTACAGAGAGAAAAATGGACTCTCATATAAAGAAAATCCTCAATTAACTTTATTATAGTAAATCAGAGAAAGAAAAAAACCCATTTTCCCCCTTCTCTGTTCTTAACAGATATTGCATTGTTCTTGTTCATGGAGCGAGCTTTGTCCATCAGAAACATAAAATGTAAACAAAAAAAAAAAAAAAAAAAAA
>NW_019268550.1:1733794-1742365 GCF_002738365.1 Cucurbita moschata | reverse complement strand
AAAAAAAAAAAAAAAAAAAAAAACAAGTGTAAGCAAACCATGTTGTTGGAAGAGACAGAGTGAGCATGTGAAACTATAATGGAAGTGGGTGGAAGCGACAGAGTATTCTGTAGCGCCCACTGTTTCTGCTTTTGTGCTCTGTTTTTTTCCTTTCGCTACCTCCAAAACACTCTCTCTTCGATTTTGTGTGTTCACAGACTGTCTTTTAGTATTAACAACATAAATTAATGTATGTTTTTCTTAATACTATGTTTCATGTCTTCTTTCTCTTTGTTGTTATGCTCTGTCAACGACAAAGCTTAATCACTTTGTTTAATATGCAAATACTTTGCTTCAAATTGTTTTTTCCATTGTTTATGTTCGTAATTATATACCCCTTTCTCGTGATTCTAAAATGGGTCTTGTTCAACAAGCCTCGGGTCAAACTTAGAAGTGTCTATAGATAAAGGTGTATATGAGTCAGATTGAGTTGTGTGATGTCCCACATTGGTTGGGGAAGAGAACAAACTACCATTTAGAAGGGTGTGGAAACCTTCCCGTAGGAAGAAAAGCCAAAAGAGGATAATATCTGCTAGTAGTGGGTCTGGGTCGTTACAAATGGTATTAGAGCCAGACACGGGACGATGTGTTAGCCTTCACGCTGTTCCCCTAAGGGGGTAGACACGAGGCTGTGTGCTAATAAGGATGGTGGCCCCAAAGGAGAGGTGGAATTGGGGGCGGTCCCACATCGATTGGAGGGAGGAAAGAGTGCCACCAAGGATGCTGGGCCCAAAGGGGGTGGATTGTGATGTCCCACGTTGGTTGGGGATGAGAACAAACCACCCTTCATAAGGGTGTGGGCGTTTTAAAGCCTTGAGAGGAAGCCCAAAAAGGAAAGCTCAAATAGAACAATATCTGCTAGGTCGGGCTTTCCCCCAAAGAAGTGGTAGGCCTAGGTCGCGGGTCCCTACAAGTTGGGTTTAGATAATTTTTTGGTTAGTAGGGTGTGGCCAGGATTGGAACGTGGTTAGAGTCGAGGATGGAGATGAAAATTATAATCTTCGTTTCCGACCCCATTTAGTCAATGAAGAGAAATCTCCAGTATCGAAATTTTTTGGATTACAAACAAATTAATTAAATTTAAGTATCGAAATTCGAACTTCGATTCTTGGTCGAGATTAGTTTTAACTAATTCTAATTATTTACGATTATCGAGCTTCTAGACCTAAGTTATTTCAAACTATTTTTAAGGCCCACTAAACGAGAATGGGCCGAACTTATAAAGCCCACTTAACAAAATTTGCACTTTATATCCAGAATTTCTTCGGCCCATCAACTAATATCACTAATAATTATTAAATTTAAGGTTAAAATACCACGTGGGATATTTCTAGATTTATTTATTGGTTAACCACAATGGAAGTCCCACATCGGATAATTTAGGGATTGATCATGGGTTTATAATTAAGGAATACTAACTCCATTAGTATGAGGCCTTTTGGGGAAGCCCAAAGCAAAGTCATAAGAATTTATACTCAAAGTGGACAATATCATACCACTATGAATGTTTCGATAACTGGTTAAACTAATGTGTGTTTGATTATTAAAAAAGGAATGTTATGAGCCCATAAATTCATATCTTTAAAAGGATAAAAGATCAAAGTGGACAATATCATACCACTATGAATGTTTCGATAACTGGTTAAACTAATGTGTGTTTGATTATTAAAAAAGGAATGTTATGAGCCCATAAATTCATATCTTTAAAAGGATAAAAGATTAGCATTTCTTAGAAGGAACTCTTTACGTTTCGTTAATCTTTCACAATTACACGCCTATTTAATAATAATATTTTATGATTAAATAGATAACTTAGATAATTATCATATATTAGGTATCATTTAATATCGATTTCATTTTTTTTTTAATTTATGACTATCTTGTCTTTGGCTATGCTGGAGTTCTTTATTCGACATTTAACATGACTAAGTTTAAGGCATGACTCTGATACTATTTTAGATGAACACAACTCTCCACAATGGTATGATATTGTCTGCTTTGAACATAGACTCTCGTGGTTTTGCTCTGGGGCTTCCCAAAATGTCTCATGCTAATGAAGATTGGATTATAAACATATAACGATCTAACAATACAATAAATAATTACAAAATTACAAAATTTTAAAAATAATTACAAAATTACAAAAATACAATAAATAAAGTTCTGTATTATTATTAAAAATAATACAATTGAGTCAGATGTGAGAGTGAAAGAAGTAAATGTCCGTACGACTCTGCGCGCATTACAGTTGAGTCCACAGCGTCCACCGTATGAACTCTCCTTTTCGTTACTTCAAAGACTTTCCCTCACTCCCCTTTTCTCTTTCAATGTTCTTCCCCGATTCCCACCCATTTTCCCACCTATTTTCCCGGAAAATTTGAACTCTCAACCCGGAAAATTCCCGCACTGAGTCTCCCTTCCTAAATAATCCGCTCAGGGCCAAATGGGTTGTCGTTATTTCTTGGGGAGATTACCTCTGGCACTGGCTCTGTTTCACATTCTCTTCCTCTTTGATTCTTCTTCAGCTCTTCGGGTTTGTTCCGATACCCATTTCGTTGTTTTTCCTTTTCCAGATTATGAGATTTTCATCTGCGATTGTTTGGGTTTCTCTGTTTCTTCATCAGGAGGGGCGTACGTGTATTTTGAACAGAAACTGTGACGCCGGATTGCATTGCGAGACCTGCTTCGCCGACGGCAATGTCCGGCCGCGCTGCACTAGAATCCAGCCGATAAGTCCGATTTCGAAGGTCTGTAGTGGCGCTCTTTTTATTTCTGTTCTTGGAATTGTGGGTTCTTTTGATTTTAGTAGCGGAATTTTTGGAGCAGGTGAATGATCTTCCGTTTAATCATTACGCATGGTTGACGACCCACAACTCGTTCGCGAAATTAGGGGCGAAATCGGCTACTGGGTCTCTGATTCTTGCTCCGACGAATCAACAGGACTCCATTACTAGTCAGCTCAATGTACGTTACTGCCTTTCCTTTTCCTGCTTCGTTATTGTTTTTTCTGTTCATCCTGTTTGGTTTGTGGAATATTCAAGAGAAGAGTAAAGGAAACTTAACAATTCTGAACGTTTATTGGGCTGTTTGGTTCACCTGCCCTGAAAGCGAAGCTCTTATGTAACTGGAAAGGTCAAAACTCATTTTGTTCTTCCCTCTTTCAACCCTAATTTGCTCCCATTTGCACACCTTTTTCAGCTAGAATTACTTAGAGTGAGCTTGTTGAGAATGTTTTGATGTAGATAGAACTGAAATCTTGAGGTATTACGGAGAAATGTGTGCTAAAAATGGTAAACATGTTGAAATAGTAAAAGAAAAGGCTAATATATACGTGATTGGGGTGAAGAGACTTGAAATTTGATGGGTTCTTGACCTCAATTCTTGCTATTTGAATGTGTTGGAGGATGAAAATCCCACATCAACTAGTTTAGGGAATGATCATGAGTTTATAAACAAAGAATACTCTCTCCATTGGTGTGAGCGGAAACCCAAAGCAAAGCCATGTGAGCTTATGTTCAAAGTGGACAATATCATACCATTGTGGAGAGTCGTGTTCATCTAACATGGTATCAGAGCCATGCCCTAAAACTTAGTCGTGCCAATAGATTGGTAAATCCTCAAATATCGAACAAAGGACTCCAAAAAAAAAGGAGTAAAGCCTCCTCGAAGGTAGTAAAAAATGACTAAGACTCCAAAGGAGTCGAGCCTCGATTAAGGGGAGGCGCACTTTGTTCGAGGGGAGGTGTTGGATGATGAAAGTCTCACATCGGCTAATTTAAGGAATGATCATGGGTTTATAAACAACGAATACTCTCTCCATTGGTGTGAGGCCTTTTGGGGAAACCCAAAGCAAAGCCATGAGAGCTTATGCTCAAAGTGGACAATATCATACCATTGTGGAGAGTCGTGTTCATCTAACATGGTATCAGAGCCATGCCCTAAAACTTAGTCGTGCCAATAGATTGGTAAATCCTCAAATATCGAACAAAGGACTCCAAAAAAAAAGGAGTAAAGCCTCCTCGAAGGTAGTAAAAAATGACTAAGACTCCAAAGGAGTCGAGCCTCGATTAAGGGGAGGCGCACTTTGTTCGAGGGGAGGTGTTGGATGATGAAAGTCTCACATCGGCTAATTTAAGGAATGATCATGGGTTTATAAACAACGAATACTCTCTCCATTGGTGTGAGGCCTTTTGGGGAAACCCAAAGCAAAGCCATGAGAGCTTATGCTCAAAGTGGACAATATCATACCATTGTGGAGAGTCGTGTTCATCTAACATGGTATCAGAGCCATGCCCTAAAACTTAGTCGTGCCAATAGATTGGTAAATCCTCAAATATCGAACAAAGGACTCCAAAAAAAAAGGAGTAAAGCCTCCTCGAAGGTAGTAAAAAATGACTAAGACTCCAAAGGAGTCGAGCCTCGATTAAGGGGAGGCGCACTTTGTTCGAGGGGAGGTGTTGGATGATGAAAGTCTCACATCGGCTAATTTAAGGAATGATCATGGGTTTATAAACAACGAATACTCTCTCCATTGGTGTGAGGCCTTTTGGGGAAACCCAAAGCAAAGCCATGAGAGCTTATGCTCAAAGTGGACAATATCATACCATTGTGGAGAGTCGTGTTCATCTAACATGGTATCAGAGCCATGCCCTAAAACTTAGTCGTGCCAATAGATTGGTAAATCCTCAAATATCGAACAAAGGACTCCAAAAAAAAAGGAGTAAAGCCTCCTCGAAGGTAGTAAAAAATGACTAAGACTCCAAAGGAGTCGAGCCTCGATTAAGGGGAGGCGCACTTTGTTCGAGGGGAGGTGTTGGATGATGAAAGTCTCACATCGGCTAATTTAAGGAATGATCATGGGTTTATAAACAACGAATACTCTCTCCATTGGTGTGAGGTCTTTTGGGGAAACCCAAAGCAAAGCCATGAGAGCTTATGCTCAAAGTGGACAATACCATACCATTGTGGATAGTCGTGCCATGAGAGCTTATGCTAAAAGTGGACAATATCAAACCAACACAATCTTGCGTAAATGCCCTAGCTCATAAGGTTGAACGGAATCATTTAAAAGTTGTATGCATAAAGCATAAGAAAGTTTATGATCCTGCCCCGCCTATGTGCACTTCTATTGGGAGTGGTAGCCCTCTTTTAGGGGTTGCTTTGTTTAAAATGGAAGAAACATGAAAATCTTTGCTTGGCAGCCCAAATCAGCCGATATCTTGACCTAAAGTACAATAAGTTTTGTTTCCACTACTCATATATTATAAATATAATGCTTAGGCCTGTGGTTTCTGGTTTATTCCTCTATTGTTTTTTTATCATTTTTGGTGCAAGCGTGACTCAGTCACTTGATTACTCCACTCTTCCTTGTCTTATCCATTTTCAAATATGCTTATGGCCTCTCTCTGTCTCTCCCATGTGCTTATGAATCTTTTGGTGCTAGTATGGAAGAGATTATTTATAACGGCCTAGACCCACTGCTAGCAGATATTGTCTTCTTTGGGCTTTTCCTTTCGGCTTTCCCGCAAGGTTTTTAAACTTGTCTTTTTTGGGCTTTTTCTTTCAACTTTCCTGCAAGGTTTTTAAAACGTGTCTGGTAGGGAAAAGTTTTCATACCCTTGTAAAGGGTATTTCGTTCTCCTCCCCAACCGATGTGGGATGTCACATCCACCCCCTGATGTGGGATGTCACAATCCACCCCCTGACGTGGGATGTCACAATCCACCCCCTGACGTGGGATGTCACAATCCACCCCCCTCCCCCCTCTAGGGCCCAGCGTCCTCGCTAGCACTCGTTTCTTTCTCCAATCAATATGGGACCCCCACCATATCCACCCCCTAACGTGGGATGTCACAATCCACCCCCAGGGAACCCAGTGTCCTTGCTGGCACTCGTTCCTTTCTCCAATCGATATGGGACCCCCACCAAATCCATCCCCTGATGTGGGATGTCACAATCCACCCCCCGACGTGGGATGTCACAATCCACCCCCAGGGGACCCAGTGTCCTCGCTGGCACTCGTTCCTTTCTCCAATCGATATGTGACCCCCACCAAATCCACCCCCTTCGGGGGAACAGCCTCTTCGTTGGCACATTGCCCAGTGTCTAGCTCTGATACCACTTGTAACGGCCCAGGCCCACCGCTAGCAGATATTGTCCTATTTGGGTTTTCCCTCAAGCTTTTTAAAACGCGTCTATTAGGGAAAAGGTTTCACACCCTTTTAAAAAGTGTTTCGTTCTCCTCTCCAACCGATGTGGGATCTCACATTATCTCTTTCATGTGTGGGTAAATTTTTAGTCTAGTTCTCTATTTTAATTGGGAGGAAAGATAAGGTCGCTTGAGAACTACTTAAAACTACATTGTCCAAATAATGATGCTCTCTTGACTCTTGCAAAAGGCAGTCGAGACTAAGGGACCCGAAAGAATGATAAATCTTTAAGGAAAAGCTACCTTAAAAAACTTTCATGCTTCTTAGGATTACTCTCAGGCAGGGCCTTACTTGTGGAATATCTTGATGACCCTTTTAACAAGAAGAAATGCACGTGATCTATATACCATATTTTTATGTGATTGTTATTGTAGAGCATTTCATAATCGATTAACGGTGAGATCCCACGTCGGTTGGGGAGGAGAACAAAACATTAAGGGTGTGGAAACCTCTTCCTAACGGACACGTTTTAAAACCTTGAATGGAAGCCCAGAAAAGAAAGCCCAAAGAGGACAATATTTGCTAACGGCGGGCTTTGGTTTATACAGTTTAACAGCTTGATATTGATAAAAGTAACGATGAGGTCTCTATAAAATGGAAATGGTTCTAACCCTTGAATGATATCTACATAAACAAACACGTTCGGTTCACTGAATATTGATACTTCGTAATGTTCAATTTTCATATTGCAGAATGGTGTTAGAGGATTTATGCTTGATATGTACGACTTTGAAAATGGTATATGGTTATGTCACTCTTACGGAGGCCAATGCTTCAATTATACAGCTTTCGTAAGTATGCTTGAAAATTGGCTCAATATACCGTTCCTTTCCTTGTTTATGTTATTTTGAACAAGTTCATACAAAACTTTAAATCACCAGCAACCTGCCATTAATGTTCTCAAAGAGTTCCAAGCATTTCTTGAAGCAAACCCTTCCGAGATCGTCACCGTCATCATTGAAGACTATGTCACGTCGCCAAAGGGCTTAACCAATGTGTTTGGTGCTGCTGGTCTGAGAAAATTCTGGTTCCCAGTATGGAGAATGCCCAAGAATGGTGGAGATTGGCCCATGGTTAGCGACATGGTTCGGAAAAACCAACGTTTGCTCGTTTTTACTTCGAAAGCTTCGAAAGAAGCCTCTGAAGGAATTGCATATGTATGGAGATACATGGTTGAAAACCAATGTGAGTTCGTTTCGTTTTTTCAGTAGAATGAATAAAACGTAGAGAATCCAATAGGTTTTCTTATTGATTCAACCATTCTGCAGATGGGGATGGAGGAATGATGGCAGGTTCGTGCCCGAACCGAGGTGAATCGCTACCGATGAACACGACTTCAAGGTCGCTTATAATCGTAAATTTCTTCAGAAGTGCTTCGAATTTCCCTGAAGCTTGCAAGGACAACTCGGCTCCATTACTCAACATGGTGAACACCTGCTATAATGCAGCAGGAAATAGATGGCCTAACTTCATTGCTGTTGACTTCTACAAGGTTAGTAAGTACAAAACTAAATCATTAGAACAGCTGCTTCTTGAAACTGATAATTGATGTATGGTATGAACATGTTTCAGAGGAGCGACGGGGGAGGAGCTGCCAAAGCCGTCGACGTTACGAACGGTCACTCTGTTTGTGGATGTCCAAACATTTCAAGTTGCAAGGTTAGCGATTACCACTATTCTTTGATGACACAATCTCAAAAGGGGGTGGATTGTGAGATCCCACGTCGATTGGGGAGGAGGACGAAACGTCCTTTATAAGGATGTGGAAACCTCTCCTTAACGTAACGACAATATAGTTGGGCTTGGACTGTTACAGTTTTCGTAAACTGTATAGAAACGAAAGGCGACTGAACGTGGAAGAAGATTAAGAAAACTTGTTGGTTTTGATGAACTGATATCATACAGGAGAATATGAGGTTTGGAGGCTGCGAGTTACCCAAGGCAATCGATGCAGAAGCATCCTCATCCTTAGCAGCAGAGACGCCAAGCAGCTCTGCTGAATCAAATGGTTGCTCAGCTCTATTTGTTGGCTTCATTGCCACACTGCTTGCACCACTCGTTCTCCTCTCACTCGAGAAATTTCATGTCTAAGTAACTCGTACACGTTGGGTTGGATTGGGTTGGGTTGTGTTCAAATAAATTAAGGATTCGTAAGCTCTTTGGGGAAGCGGGCCAACTCAAATTTATTAATTTGAGAAAAAGAATATACATTTTTACTTAAAACTCCAAACATCCCATTGAAGAAGTTTGTTATTCTTAATTTTGCTAACAAAACATTTCAAAAAAATTTATAAAAAAAAAAAAAAAAAAAAAAAAAAAAAAA
>NW_019268550.1:1648750-1733167 GCF_002738365.1 Cucurbita moschata | reverse complement strand
AAAAAAAAAAAAAAAAAAAAAAAGAAAAAAAGAATTTGTTTCTCTATCTTTTTCTTTCCTTTCCCTCTTTTTCTTTCCTTCCTGATCGTCGGGAACCCCCTCTCCTCCGCTTAGAAGATTTGGAACACCGACTGTCACCTTCCTCCTTATCAATAGATACCGACCGCCTCCGTGGTGGTTTGGAGTACCAACAACCACACCCAGGCATAGGCATAGGCATAGATTTAGAACTATTGATGGTAGCCAATATGCCGGAAGTACCGGCGACAGCCAATACGCTGGAAGTACCGGCGACAGCCACCACCACGTTACTAATGTCTGAAACTGAAACGCCATTACCAGCCGATGCAATACTATCTGACAACTTTTTTCTCCTACCGCAAATGAGGAATGTTGGTAGCCCTAACCACCCTTTCCCACAGATCTGAAATGGCCAACATCCTTCCCTAGAATTAGAACTCTGACGGCGGTGGCGGCCGCTGCCGCTGCCGCGGCGGGAGCAGCCATCCTCCTTTCCCCCATGTTTAAAGCTACAACAGCAGCCACCCTCCTCCTTGCCCGAATCTGAAACCACAGAGCCCACATTTTCCTCCTCCTCCTTGCCTGAAGATGCCTTCTTTTCCTTCTGAATAAGATCTAGAGTATCACCGGCAGACTCCTTCTCTTCCTTACGGGGAACCGGAATGTCGACGACAGCCACCTGCTTGTCGGCAACTGTACCGTCCTCTTCGTGAAGATCTGGAACGCCCATAGCCGCTCCTTTCTCGTTGTGCTTGACTGTAAGAACGTCAACAACCTTCTCCTTGTTATCGCTGAGAGGTTCCTCTTGTTCTTCCTCTTGATGATTTGAGGCATTGACATCCATCCCCCCCGTGCACAGAAGTTTGGACGGCCACCATATTGTGCAGCACTGGAATGGCCAACAACTTCCCTGTCGAGCGGATTTGGATTGCGCTTCCCAATCGGCATCGGAATCGGCAGCGGCAGCCACAGCCACAGCCGCAGCGCCTACTCCCTCCTGTATATCTGAATCACCAGCGACTACTTTCTCCTCCCTGCTTGGATTTGGAACGTCGGAAACCACCTTACTTCCGCAAATCAGGAATGACGGCATCCATTTAAACCAACCGCAGCCACTCCCATTTTTGTGCAATTCTGGAACGCTGGCATTGATCTTCTCCTCCTCCTCGTGAAGATTTGAAGAAGAACTGCAGGAAGCCACCGCCTCTCCAGTATTTGGATCGCCGTCCACTTCCTTCTTCTGAGGGTAGATGTCGTCTTGCTTCTTTACAACATCATTAGCGACTTCTTCTACCTCCGGCACATTTGGAACATCGACCGTCCTTTCTTGTTTGCCAGCAGCCACTTTCGAACTGCATACCTGAAACTCCGGCAAACCTTTCACTTCCTTCTTCTCAGTGCAGATGTCTTGCTTCTTTACAACATCATTAGCGACTTCTTCTACCTCCGGCACATTTGGAACATCGATGGTCATCTCTTGTTTGCCGGCTGCCACTTTTGAACTGCATATCTGAAACCCCGGCAGACCTATCACTTCCTGCTTCTCAGGGCAGATGTCGTCTTGCTTATTTACAACATCATTAGCGACTTCTTCTACCTCCAGCACATTTGGAACATCAACGGTCATCTCTTGTTTGCCGGCAGCCACTTTCGAATTGCGTATCTGAAACTCCGACACATCTTTCAGTCGTGGAGAACAGCAACCACTCCCCTCCTTGCGTGGATCAGGAGCAACGGTGGCCTCTCCTTCCTTGGCCAAATCTGGACGATTAGCAACTTCCGGCACATTTGGATCATCGACAGTCACCTCTTCCTCAACGACGGACAGTTTCCTCCCGCACGTCGGAAACGACGGCAAACATTTCCATTGTGGAAAACAGTATCCACTCTCCTCCTTGCACGGACCTGGAGCAACGGTGGCCTCTCCTTCCTTGACTAATTCTGGACCATTAGCGACTTCTTCTACCTCCAGCAAATTTGGAACATCGACGTCAGTTAACTCTTCCTTGCCTTCCTTGCCTTCCTTGCCGGTAGCCACTTTCCTCCCGCACATCCATTTCCATTGTGAACAACAGGATCCACTCCTCTTCTTGTACGGACCTGGAGAACCGGTGGCCACTCCTTCCTTCACTAATTCGGGACCATTAGCGACTTCTTCAACCTCCAGCAAATTTGGAATATCGACGACAGTTAACTCTACCTTGCTGGTAGCCACTTTCCTCCCGCACATTGGAAACGCCGGCAAACATTTCCATTGTGAACAACAGGATCCACTCCTCTTGCACAGAGATGGAGCATCGGTGGCCTCTCCTTCCTGCACTAATTCTGGACCATTAGCGACTTCTACGTCCAGCAAATTTGGAACATTGACAACAGTTAACTCTTCCTCGCCGGTAGCCACTTTCCTCTCGCACATCGGAATCGACGGCGAACATTTCCATTGTGAACAGGATTCACTCCCCTCCTTGCACGGAGCTGGAGCAATGGTGGCCTCCCCTTCCTTCACTGATTCTGGACCATTAGCGACTTCTTCAACCTCCGGCCCATTTGGATCATACACACTCACCTCTTCCTCGATAGTCACCTCTTCCTCGACGACAGATAGTTTCCTCCCACACATTGGAAACGACGGTAAACATTTCCATTGTGAACAACAAGATCTACTCCCCTCCTTGCACGGACCTGGAGCAGCGATGGCCTCTCCTTCCTTCACCAAATCTGGACAACTAGTAGCCACTTCCTCCTTGAGCACATCAGGGCCGTCCGTTGCCGGTCCCTCTTCTTTGTGAAGATTTGGAGCGTCAACGACCGGTAAGCCTCGTCGTCTAATAGATCTGGACTTTCGACGGCCACTCCTCTTTTCAGGCAAGTATGAAACTCCGGTGGGCGGTACCTTCCTCCTCCCGCAGATGTGGAACGTTGGGGAACATCTACAACCACACCCCTCCCTATTTATAACAGCACCCGCTTCCACGACCTGCTCCTCCCGAACATCAGAAACGCCAGCAGCGACACCCTCTGAAACATTGGTAACAACCTTGCTCTTCCTCAGAGAGAAATGGAAGTTGAGTCCACACTCCCGCTGAGTAGATTTGGAGCGTTGCCAACAGCAGCAACCCCCTCGCGCAGATATCGACTCACCTATAGCCACTCCTCCGTCTTCCTTGGAAACATCGCAGGCAACTACCCCACCACCTCCACTCGACGAATCTCGAGGTATCCTCCTAACAGGGGGATAGGGAACACCTCGCTTATAAGATTTGGAACTGGTATCGTCGCGGGAACTTGAACGACCGCGTGGCCCTAACCATTTGGTGAATGTGGGGAATTCCTCAATCTGCAAGTTTCTTCGATGGCATTTCTTCTTTGGTTTCCCATCTTCTTTCTGCTTATCAGTAGTGGCCATCGAAATACGTTCACAGGAAGACGAAGGAGGACTTACATAGATTGTTGCCTGCAGGAGGAGAGATCGATGAGTTCCGACGGGGGCTCTGCAAATTGGTAGAGGGCCGCCACATTTGAGACCTCACATTCAGCACCTTTTTTTCTCAACGGAAGCTTGTGTTCCAAAGCCAAACATATTAATAGGAGTCTTAATTTCTTTTCTTTTTCTATTTTTGAAATTCCACGTAAGCATAAAATATTAAATACCGTCAATTTATTATTAACTTGCTCACAAAAAGTTATGCTATTATTAGTTTTTCCTTGTTTTTCTCTTTAACTCTCAGCTTCTTCTTCTTCTCTCTCCCCAAGTCAACATTTTTGAAAATTGGTATACCCGCTCACGTGCCAAGTCCAAACGCGCACGTGATGTAATTTAAAATTCAATTATTTGAAGCCATGTCCCGGTTGATTGGGATTTAGAATTCGGCTCCCGACATTCCCCTACTCCTCACTTCTTAAGAGTAAAACTATTCCCGCAAACCAACACGGGTCCTCCAAACATATTTTGTTCCTCACATGTATCCAAAGAAAAATGCCTAAAAAGTGACATAGAATTCATTTACCAAGGAATTCCTATGATTCAACCACCTTAGTAACTAGTCTCGTGCACGTAATTATCTCAATTCAAAAATCTACACTCCCCACTGTAACCAGTTAAACAGAGTCAAATAACATAAAATTTCATAACATTACTAGAATAAAATTTGCATTATTCTTGTCACAATCATCGATCAAGCCTAAGATATAACTTATATTATTCTTGTTTCAATCATCAATGTAGGCTAATAAATTATCAAATTGCAAAAGAAAATACATCGATGGGTCACGGTCACGGTCGACAGGCTTGGAGTTGAAAGGCCTCAAACATTAAGCATGTAGATTTGCTCATCCTAAAAGGTACATGCCTTAAACCTCCCTATTTAACTAGATACTAAGTTTTACAAAATCCAAGCCCACAATTAACTACATACAAGCAACAAAAATTAGAACCTCTTGAAATGATATACATGGAGAAAAGGAAAGAGCAAGTACTAAGTTCATTCTGTTCTAGAAAATTTCATACCGACTATACTATTTGTATCAGGTAAAAGAATGAGTTCTTATAAATCCTAAAATAAACAAACTACATACTAAACAAGTTTAACTTCTTGATCCTGAACTGCACAAAATAACCCATAAGTCATCTTCGAATCTTATTTCTATTATCTATGATGGAGGTTTAAATAGAAATCAAGTAACTGAAGAAGAAATGGCTTAACGACAGCTCAGAAAGAATGAAGATTCAGCATAGAAAATTGTTCGATTGAAATAAACCCCAAATCATAATATTTCAGGGCACTCGTAAGTCTTAACAACGATTTCAACCAAATAACAAGACGTTCATTAGCTAGATGATCATATTCAACGAAAATTTATCGCATAAGATACTCTTAACACAAACAGAAATAATTGGCAGAAGAATTGAGATGTTTCAAAAAGCATTTGGGTTGCAATTATCGTAATATCGACGGAAACAAAAGTCTTACAGTTCCAACTACTTATACTAGAGCATAAACTGAACCATAATTTGAAGTCTTCGAATCTATGTGAACTCAGAAACCAAAACAGATTATCGTTACCGATTAACGACTCTCGTTCATAGTTGCCTAGTACTTTCCGATCAACGATATGATTTCTGGAACCTAGCACGAGCACCACGACCACCAAACTTCTTGGGCTCACAGCGCCTAGGATCGGCAACAAGCAAAGTCCTATCATACCTGACGAGAATGTCTTTAATCTCCTTTTTGCTCTGCTCGTCCACGTATTTCTGGTAGAACGCAACAAGAGCCTTGGCAATGCTCTGTCGGATGGCGTAGATCTGCGAGGTGTGACCTCCACCCTTCACTCTGATGCGCATATCGACACCAGAGAAACGGTGACGTCCAAGGAGGAGGATGGGCTCGTAGGCCTTAAAGCGCAAGATCTCTGGCTCAACCAGTTCGATTGGACAGCCATTGATCTTGATCAAACCTCTGCCGCGCTTGCAGTAGGTAACGGCTACTGCCGTCTTCTTGCGTCCGAAACACTGCACCGATTCGATCGAAGCCGCCATTGCTAGGGCTTGAGAGGACTACCGGAGTGAAGGCCCCAAATTGTAATCAGATCGGGCAGGCGTGGGGCGAAACCTACTGCAGGTATTTATACGACTTGTTTCTTAGGGTTTTGGAGTAGCGAAAAAATGCCATCAGTTCATCAATAAATTACATACAAAACCCAATTCCCAAACACTCAAAACGCACCGTTTGGTTTCTTTAACAAATTACTTCCAAAATTATACATTTTATACAGATTTTTCAAAAGTCAAAAAATAAAAAATTGAAATGTTAATTAGTGACTTAATTATTTACATAATTATATTAACTAAACAAATTTGTTAATATTAATTGTGCTTATTTTCATATTATTATTATTATTATTATTATTTGGCTTCATAATTTCAAGGTTTTTAGTATGTTTCAATTTAATTTAGTTGTTTTTTTTTTAATTTTTCCTTATTATTATTAATCTATTAAATTATTTTTACATCGGTTTAGTTCAACAACATAATTTTGAATCTAACTTTTTGCTCATTAATAAATGTTTAACTATTTTAATTGAATAGTTCATATGTTTATTAATTTGATAGATTAAATTTAATTAATAAAAATCAAATTTAAGTGAAATATTGGGTAAAGTGGATAAATAAAACACATGTATTAAAGAACCACATTCAGTCCCAACCACAAATTCCTGAGCTAATTCAATTCGTTCTGCCAAGTCAAAGCGACGTATGCTCAAGCCTCTAGCCTCGGATTTAAGAAGAAGGTCACGTTATATACGCAAGCAAGAGAATAACAACAACGACTCACAGTATATAACTTTTGGTAGGAGGAAGGTTCGTTCTTACTACGGCCAAGTCAAGCAACGTATGCTCAAGCCTCTGCCCTCGGATTTAAGAAGAAGGTCACGTTATATATGCAAACAAGAAAATAACAACGGCTCACAGTATATAACTTTCGGTAGGGGGAAGGTTAGTTGAACACGACCCTCCACAATGGTATGATATTGTCCACTTTGAGCACAAGCTCTCATGGCTTTACTTTGGGTTAATTGAACACGACTCTCCACAATAGTATGATATTGTTCACTTTGAGCACAAGCTCTCACGGCTTTACTTTGGGCTTCTCCAAAACGTCTCACGCCGAGATTCTTTGTTTATAAACCCACGATGTGGGACTTCCATCAAAAGCTAATATCATCAAAAGCTAATTAGACATGATAGTTTTGGCTATTTTGATTTCAAGTACTATAAGGTCATCTTCCAAATTAAGCAAACTTTAAAACACTTTTTTTTCGATCCAAGACGTTTATTTTAAGAGTTATTCCAAACACAACCTAACTCGAGAAAATAACGTCCCAATTTCTTTGGCCCCGGCAACATTTATGCCACTCAGGAGACACCATAAGATATACCAGAAGATAGTAGGAGTACCTTGGATTAATGTCAAAAAAAGATGAAAAAGAAAGAAAAAAAAAAGCTTCTTCCTAAGGAAACAGAGTATCACTAGAGAAGCAGAACTACGAACCAAAAACTGAAAAAAAAACAAAGAAAATGTCAGCAGTCTTCAGGAGATAAAAGCAAATAAACAAACAGTCAATTGTATCACACAACTACTACACGTATCATCATTTCGTGCATCATCCCAGGAAGCTTTATGAACACAAGCAAAGCTCACGACACGAGGTTCTCGGTCAGCGACAGAGAGGCGAGTTGATCAGCTGCGTTCCCAGCTTGCTGCTGCTGGGCTGCAGCTACATTCCTCAAAACCTCCATAGCCTCGGCTACTTTCGCCTTCAAAGCCTCTGGGGACTCGAGTAAATGCAAAACCTCAGTCTGGTCCATCTCCAGAAGCATTCCAGTTACCTTAGCTGCGTTGTCGGGCTCCAACTGTTCCACGAGCGGGTACAGATTCTCCCCCAGCATCTACATGTTCAAAAATTCAAGACAACAATATAATTCAGAGATCTAAGGTGTTTTGTACATGCTTTGCAGGAAGTATTTGACATACAAACCCTCCTCCTACGTTTATAATGTAGAAAATGCTTACCGTTCTCTGTTGGTCTGGAGTAGCATTTGCGAGAGCAGAAGCCAGAGCACCTATAGGGATGGGTTGAGAATGTGCCGCATCACGCAATGGCATTGGCATGCCTCCCATTTCATATGGAACAGAAAACATGCCTCCAGCAACACCAGGCATAGGAACATCAGGCATACCTCTTCCTGGGGGATAGCGGTAGACACGCCCTCCTCTAGGCAACATCTATCATCCAATGACCCAACCAAAACCGCCATTTAAGTAACACGAGGAAGAAAAAACAAAGGATAGAAAAATTCACCAACCTGTTGTTGCATCATTGGAACAGGCTGCTGGTTTTGCTGGACAGCTCCTGCACGTCTGCCACCAGGGCGCTGGCCTTGCTGGCCCTGCTGAACCATTGGGACAAAGAAATTCGGCATTGGACCTCCACCAGGCCTTATACCAGGGACAAGCTGCTGCTGATAACCAAAACCGCCCTGGAAAAATCAAACCCATAAAACAAACAAAACAATAATTCAGAATGTCGCTCTCATAATCTCATGCACACCACGCCTTCCAGGAGGCAAGATAGACGGACAAAGTCGAGAATGCACGAGTAGTAAGAACTTCAACACAATTGACCACTCATTTGGTGCAAGAACAAAGAGAGAGAATATGGAATTGGTGAAAGTAGTTACTTGGGAAGGAATCATTGCAGGAGGACCTTGACCATAAAACAACTGCTGTCCAATACCTGGACCACCCGGGGGATACATTGGCATCCGAGGGGCAACTGAAGCAGCCATCGAAACTGGCCGTATTTGAGAGAATTGAGCCTATAGAACATAGTCAAAGCCATTAAGTCATAATGTTCGACAAAAAAAAAAAAAAGGGAAGCAACCATTAGAAAGTTATCTAACCCCAACACCAAATCCTGACAAACGAAGTTACAGTAGCAATGCCATGTATAAGTACGAAAATGCAAGAGGAAGTACCTGCAATCTGGCTCTTCTATCTTCCTTCCGCTGTGCAAGTGCTACATACAACGGTTTGCTAACAACCATTTTTCCATTCATCTCCATAAGCTATCAATTACACCAGTGAACCATTACATTTCTTCCATATTTTGTATTATTAATAACAGGCATATACAGAAAATAAACAGCTATTACATCAATTTTGTGTAGGGATGTTTCTGAATTGAAAACAATTCATATATAGAAGGGAAAAGAAATAAGCACATCCACTCACAGCCCTAGAAGCCTCTTCGGGTGTTGAGAATGCAACAAATCCAGATCCTCTGCTTATACCATTGGGGTCGCGCATGACCTGAATTACACAATATAACCATAATACTTTTAACCGTGAAAGGCCTAAACATGTAGAGAATTACACTTGAATAAAAATTAAATTATAACCTTGCATGATGTGATTGTGCCAAATGAAGCAAACAGCTCCTTAAGCTTATCATCAACAATGCTATCATCCAAATTTTTAATGTATAAGTTCGCCCCCTGGTACTTGTCAGCTGCCTCCTTCATAGTTTGTTCAAACCGGTTCTTTAATTCAACTTCTCTTTCAGATTTTTTCTGGGCTTTCCCAACATACCACTCCTTATCATCAACTAACTTTCCATTAAGGGCATCAACTGCTCTAGCAGCATCATCGACACTTTCAAAATTCACAAATCCAAAGCATTTTGATTTCCCATCAGCATCCCTCATCACAACAATACTGGTGATTGTCCCAAATTCAGAAAAAACATCATTCAATTCTTCTTCAGAGGTTGTCTCAGAAAAATTCTTTACAAAAACGTTGTTAAATTTTGACTTGTCAACAACGCCGTCTCTTTCTTGCTTACGAAGAAAAGGTCCTACATAAACTTGCTTATCATTCAACAGCATGCCGTTCAGCTTCTCAATTGCTTTCTGACCAGACTCCTCATTGTCAAATTGCACAAAACCATAGCCTTTTGACTGGCCAGAGGAATCTAAAGCCACTTTGCAGGACAGGATACTACCAAATGCAGAAAACGTATCATGCAGAGCTTTGTGGTCAATTGCTTTGTCTAAATTCTGAAAAAATTAAAATGCAAAATTAACTTGGGAACAGAATCAAATAATCAACTTGAACAAAATGAACAAGATACAAGCACATAAAATATGAAAAATACTGATACCTTGATAAATATATTTCCTGCCCCACTTTTGCGAATGCTTGGGTCACGGTGAGAATACATAACTCTTATAGGCTTTCCATTAAGAGGGGTAAAATTCAGCACATCCAATGCTCTTGCAGCTGTTCAGGAAAAAGATGATTGTATTAGGAAGAAAGATGTGGCCATTTAAAGTTCATTGAGGTATAAGATCAGATATAAGAATCTGAAGCAATAATGACTGTGATATCATTGTTTGGACCACATGATAGCCTGAAATACAATTTTTCTTTTCAAATGACAAGAGAGGACAGGGATCAAAAGTCCTAAAATCACTAATTCCAACAGTGAAAAAAGCTTAAATAATTCAAAGCACAAACTTACCTGTTGAAAACTTTACAACAAGCTTGCCAAAATTAAGCAAAATTGCTAGAGGTGAAGCGTAATAAAAAATTCAAATTGATTTTGACATGGATCGTTTGCTTCAATGAAGGACATGCAATCACTTAGCCCAAGAGTGAAACCAGAAATCAACTTAAAATATGCACGCTACACAAGGCTAGCTTAAGATCATCCCTGTTCTTGCTATATTAATAAAATCGTTATAACCAAAAGCCATATCTATAGAACATGAGGCGTATCCATTACACATTTTCCTTGATCATCTTCCAAATAGACGAACTTCATAACCGTGAAACATCATAATGCAATAAGATGACCCTCACCATCTCCCAGCCCACCAAACGGGCCCATGATCCAGTTCTCCAAATAATAAAATGACCAGGTTTTCTCCATGTCTTGTATTGAGAAATGACCATCAGACAGCAAAAATTATTCGTTAGAGCCCCAACCCCAAACCATCTGCCCAACCTTTTAGAACAGTTATCCCCTATAGCGTCACTAATTTTCCCCACTTACACCAGATTGCTAAACGCTCTTCTTTCCGGAATCGGTGGGGCTCAATTATCTTCATACATGAATGAATTAATAGACATGATCCACCCTAATATTTAACATAATCTCAGCATTTAACCAGTCTAAGCAATCAGTCAACCGGCTAAGAAATGTGCACCACCGAAATTGAACTAACAACAATAAACAAAGTACATTAAACACCGGAGAGAAGCAAAGAAAAGAGAGGGCATACTAACCATCTTGTGGGTTGCTGTAGTTGACATAACCATAACCAAGAGATCGTCGGGTCGTCAAGTCTCGGCAAACGCGAACCGAAACCACCTGACCCACCTGATTAAATATATCATAAAGCTGCGAATCCGTGACGTTGAGGTCCAGATCTCCGACGTACAAAGAAGTAGTCACAAAATTGGCACCACCATTCGCCGCTGGATTGATGCCGGAAATAGCATTCTGAGACTGAGATTGCACCTGAGCCGCCATACTCGAAATGATTTCACTACTTTCCAAAAAAAATCTTTCAATAAATTAATTTTTTTGCCTTTTTTTCCCCTCACTTCCCTCTCCTTTTGTTATTCAGAAACGAACCCTAAGAAGGAATCAATAAACGGCGATTCTTTAGACACTCAAAAAAGGCCAGCAAAACGCAATGAACAACCGGGGAGGACAACAAAAACCCTTACGATATTAGAAATTGAACCAAAAATTAACAACCCCCAACGAAAAATCTTCCTACTCCTAAAACGAATAATAGTTTTGGTTTTTCAGGATGAGAATGATAGTGGAAAAAGGAGAGGGAAGGACGAGGACCGGATAGATAATCGGAAGGATCCGAAAGAAGAGATGACTAGCCGCCGGAAACCGGGGCGGCGCGTGACGTAGAGAGCGACGTAGACAACGACGGTAATAAAAAGGCGAAGTTTTGGAGGGCAGATGAAACTGCACTAAAAGAAAGAGGAAGAGCGTGAAGGCGCAAGGCTTTATATATATGGGCAGTTCCAGGTAAACCCTAGAGATAAAATCTATACACGAAATCTCAACCGTCCATCTCAAAGATCTGAGGGCCCATCTGACGAGGTCAAGTCGGGAATCCGTAGGTAACCGGTAACGGTAACGTTTTTCAGTTGACAGTGACGGTCTCAGCAAAAATAGAGATTCAAATTCAAAACTTATTTTTAAAAATCTGTTAATATTGTTTTTTCTTTCTTTAAAATATATTAACATTCTCTTATTATTAATATTTTAAAATTAAAAAGTAGACTAAAATTTAAATAAATCCAAAATATAAGGACCAAAAAGTAATTTAATTTTTTTATTTAAAAAAACAGCTTCTTCTTATTATTATTATTATTATTATTATTATTATTGTCAATGGTTTTGCAACTGTCCGATTTCTACGATAATTATTAGTAAATAAATAAATAAATAAGAAATATTGTTTGATAAAACAATTTATTTTGTCCAATAATTATCTATAAATAGATAAGTCAAAAACTCCTAAATTAGTCCAAACTGTTTTTAGTTCTAAATTAGTCCAAACTCAAAGCTCAAGTCCATCCGTTAATATATATATATATATAATTAAAATCCTAATTTAAAAATCTTGGTCGGAAAATTTGAATTATATATATAATAAATAAATAAATGCCCTACCCCACTCCATTTCCACCAATGAAACGATGACACGTGGGTATTTGTTTAGTCAACCAGGACAATAAAATTAAATTCAGTAATTTCAAATCAATTTTTAAAATTTTATTTTAAAATCATCCATTTTCACATGAGCTTAAAATTTATTTAGGCATTTTAATAATATTATTTGCATAACTTTTACACGTGTCATTAAGTAATTACATGGTAAATTAAATAAAATGAAAATAGTTATAAATTATTAATAAACCGTCTCAATTGATTTTCTTCGTTTAAATTTATTTATCAATTTTATCTAGAGATTAGCTTGGTATTTTTCGGGTTGTCTATTAAGATCTAAAGGTGCAACAGTCCAAGACCTTCAGTAGCAGATATTGTTTATTTTAATTTATTATTTATGGTCGGTAGCCTCATATTTTTAAAATATATCTATTAGGGAGAGATTTTCACACATTTACAATAAAAAACAATTATTACATCTCACAGTCTCTTAGAAAACGTTTTATAGAATTTTAGGAGGCTTAATTTAAGAAGTCAATATCATGTTTGGAATTAGATTCAAAGTTTAAACTTGCACTCAAGGTACATATTTTTTAAACTAAAGTTTGAAAATTATATTCTTAAATATTTTAAACCATATGATATCAAATCAAATTAAAAAAGAAAACACTTGAGTATCATGAAGTATGAATAAACGTGTACATTTTTTAGTCAAATATTTACGACAAGTTGTACCAAACAACATTTTATTTATTTGATGTTGAATTATTAAAAAAAAAATCACGCCGAAGTTTATTTTTCATCGAATAAAAAATGTGTAATTTTTATATTATGTTATTATTAGGGTAAATTGTAAAAAAATAATAATATAAAATTATATATATAACATAAGGGCCAAAGCCAATTTAGATCGGATATTATTCTATTTTGCTCTGTCTTTCAAACTTTCCCTTCAAAGTTTTTACACATGTTAGAGAGAGGTTTCCACATACTTATAAATAATGTTTTGTTCCTCTCTCTAACCGATGTGAGATCTCACATTCCACCCTTTCGAGGCTAACGTCCTGGCACACAGCTTGATGTCTAACTTTGATACAATTTGTAACAGCTCAAGCCCATTGCTAATAGATATTGTCCTAGCGATGGGTTTAGGTTGGATTTAGGTTGTAATCGCTCCAAAAAAGATAATATCTATTATTGGTGAGCTTGAGCTATTACCGCTTCGATTATACCTAACATCTGAAGTTATTTCAGAGCGGGAATTTGCTACTAAAAATTTCAATAATTAAAATGATATTTTTGATAATTTATACATAATTATTATTTTACTATTAATTTTGGAGTCCAACATCTCACAATTGTATGTCCGCTCATTGATTAAAGTCATGAACGTTGTTGAATATCTCCGACCGACCAGGCGGGATTTTCCTCTCTCCATTTAACCCGCGTTTGATTGGGAAAGTGTCGCTTCCTTTCCTTGCACGGAACGGAAGTCAATTACAACCTAATTTTCCGATTCCTCTTTGATTTCGAAGATTTCCGGTTGTAATTTTCTTCCGTCCGGTAGATCAGCCATTGATTCTTCCAACTATTCTCTTCCCAGAGTATTGTAATCGGTTCTCCATCTGTGGAATTCTCAGCTACTCGTCAAGCACCAAGCAAAATGAGCTCCATCTCGCTCTCCAATTCACATGCTCTGCCGCGGGCTTATCCTCATCATCTTTGCCACTCTCAGCTGCATCCATGCCGTCGCCAGTCTCTGCCTTCGTCTAATTCTCTTTTTAAGCTGCAGCGGTTTGGGATCTCCGATCGATATTCCACTCGACCTCCCTTGCCGTTGGTTCTTGCCTCTTCTGGAGCTAGCGTCGTCGGCTCCTTTCCGGTTTGTCATTTCTTTTCCACGTTCTTTTGGCTGCATTTGTTCTATTCATCTTCACGTTTACGTTACTGTCTTTAGGTTATCTACTGAAAACTGGACTCTATGTGCTGGTTTAATGTCGCTTAATTAAGATTTCTATGTTTGTTCTGCATGAACACGTATGAAAATAACCGCAGAAATATGCTGCCATTTCGGCTGTGAAGAAATGAGATTACGCTTCTGCTTGTTGACGATTCATCGAAGGGAAATAATCAGCACCGTCTACGAGTATGCTGCACAATTTTAGAATGGAAAATAGAACCAAAGCAGACGCCTCGAAAATACTTATTAACAATATATATGTCATGTTTATTTATATATTTTGTTTTAGAGACGAGGATTTTGGGGAATTAACTTGTCTATGGCTATTTTAGGCCTTCTGTTTTATACTTCCGTTTGACTGCTTGGCCGTCCGTATTTAGCTCTTATCACGGTGATTTCAGATCAGAGGAACGTATACGGTTGGTGATTTTATGACGAGAAAGGAGAATCTTTATGTTGTTAAGCCTACAACAACAGCTGATGAAGGTGCGGTTGATTTAGTGCTTTAATTTTAATTATTTTCATTAGTGTTACTAATGATAATTGTTTAATTCATCGGCTTTTGTGATTACAGCATTAGAGGCCTTGGTGGAGAAGAGAATAACTGGTTTTCCTGTTGTTGATGAAGATTGGAATTTGGTAGAGTTTTTCCTTTCACCCTTTTGTGCTTCCCGTGAGTGTTTTTATATTGCCATTGCCAACATACTGTGGGAGTGAATTACCAAAGTCCGTTGATGTTCTTGTGGAGGTTACTGGGGAAGGGGCCTTCGGTTTGTTGTCACTGAGAATCTTGCAAAAAATATCAACATTGTACGGTCATTTTTCATTTCGTTTTTGTGGAGTTGTGGTGAATGTGCATCTATGGTCGAAGGGTTACCCTTAAGCCATGTCAGGAAGTTAGTCCACCAACGTTTAGATTACTTGTTGTCAACAATCCAAACTACTATTGAATCCAATTACCTGCTGTACTCAATAATTTGATTTAGTGCTTTGCTGTGGCAGGTCGGAGTCATCTCAGATTATGACTTATTAGCACTTGATTCCATTTCAGGTATTTCAACTTAAATCACTAATACTTGAGGAATCGTTCTTGTATGCTTTCCGACTGAAATCGGGTTTCTATCCTTTCTTATTTGTTGATTACTAATACTTTTTTTATTCTTATTTTGATTCCCAAGAATCTTCCTTCAAATCATTTTTGTTTTCTAGAGACCAAACATTTCCCAGTCATATGCATTGAAACATTTAGAATGAATATTTGCTATGTGGACAGGATATAAACATCAATTAAACTTTTTTTACCGTTGATTGAGTTGATTCATCAAACTCTATTTTGATGCAAAGGTGGACAAGTGACAACATGTTTTACTGTTTGCATGTTATCGATTATGTTCTTGTTTGATAATGTTATTTTTGTCTAGCAACAACTTTTCCAAAATATTTTTGAACTTTTAGACAAGTTTAAAAGTAGGAAAAATAGTCATTAGAAGTTGTTTAGCTCACTCTCCCTTGCTGGACTCTGAAGGCAAAATTACATTTTCTTTATATTTTATTGTGTTCCATTATTCCATTGCTTCTCTTAATCTTTCCCCCCTGTTATTGACAATTAGGTGGTACTCAAAGCGATACCAATCTGTTTCCTGATGTGGATAGTTCGTGGAAAGTATGTAAGCAATGTCATTTACTTTCTGGTTATTTGCTTTTTTTTTTCTTGTTTGGCAAACATGAGTGATGTTTAAGAAGACAATTACTCAGAAAACTCAATCAATCAACCAAATTGGTTGGGTTGGGTTTCAGCTATTTGAACCCAAATTATCAGAAAGATTTTTTTTAGTATTTATTTTTTACTCGAAAATATTGTTCGATTGATCCTTGGATTACTAATTCGGTATGTTGAGATCCTTTGTTTAAGTAACATCTTTCGGAGAAAGAGGAGTCTCAGGAATTAGCTCTGCCATTGACATCCCTTGACTAAGTAAAATTATACAGAGAAAGAAGACTCGTTGAATTTAGCTCTGTTATTGGCATCCCTTTATTCCTTAAAATTCATTGGAGGAAGAATAGAGTCATGATCACCACTGTTTTTAAATTAAAAAAAATGATGAAAGTATATTTTTGCTGAATATGGTGGCAGACATTCAATGAGTTGCAGAAACTTCTCTGTAAAACAAATGGTAAAGTTGTTGGCGACCTGATGACGCCTGCTCCGCTAGTTGTTCGTGAAACTTCAAATTTAGAAGATGCTGCCAGGTAATCCTTTTATTTCTCTCTCTTCTGCATTGTTATACTATCTGAATCTATATAATCCATGGTTTCTTCAATGTTTCAACCTAAACATTTAATCAAATTTTCTTTTTAAGTAGGCAATTTCATTTAATTAGACTGTTTATATTCTTAGAAAAAAAGACTAGTTTTTTATTCTCCTTTTTTGCAACTGCTACTTCTTAGAGATTTTGATGTGCGGGTGTCCATGTTATTCTCCTCTGTAGTTCGTTCTGTTTCAAACTTTTGTTCGTTCTTTTTCAAACTTTTTCATTCTGTGTACATAAGCTGTGCAAAAAGCTTCCAATTTCCAAAAAAAACAACGCTGAGATGACACATTTTAGGGAGAAAAGACTGCAGAATCAAGAATTTACCCATTTTTATAAGTTAATCTGTGGCTACCGAAGTCTGAAACTATCGATTGTTTAGGTTGTTGCTTGAAACAAAATATCGTCGATTGCCGGTAGTAGATGCAGATGGCAAGCTGGTAGGAATTTTTCTTTAAACCATCTTAACTTCTTAAAGCTCCCTCGGTAATAGGCAACCATCTCAGTTGCTTGTGTTTGAATGTTAAAGGTGGGGATCATTACTAGGGGAAATGTCGTTAGAGCTGCGTTGCAGATAAAACGTGCTGCTGAAAGTTCGACATAATTCTGGGAACGTTGGCTGGTTGGCTGGTGTCGCTCTGTGGTAAGGTAAACATGCTATTCAAAAGCTTAGCATTGATTTGTAGATCTTGAATATAGTATATATATAATAGTTTGCTTTAAAGGGAAGTTTATTGTTGTTCTAAGATTCTTCTTCCCAGTTTCCTAACTGAGAAATGTTGGTCTATTGCAACATTTAGGTATCCCAGCATTTCAGGTCAGTCCACTGTATGATTTCTCTATTGAGTTAGTCATATTATTGTTTAAATTTCCCTAAACATTTTGAATATAATTAGTGAGTATTTTTCTACTTCATTAGGAAGGATCTTGTGAGATTTTCCCGTAACCTTTTGATCGAGAATATTTCTTTAAACTAAATAAACTATGTTCATGTCAATCGAGTTTTGAAGTTCATGTTTATATCGGCTGAATTTTGAAGATTTGAACTTTAAGTATGCAAAATAAATTATTCTATATGAACCAAGAGACATTAATCATACAATATACTTCAACGAAGATGTGAAGAAAATATTGTTGAAATTAGCAAAAGATATTTCAATTCATGCTACTTTGAAGAAGAATGAAGTTTCATGTTATAAATTTTGGGTGAATTACAATTTGGAGTAATTTAAAGTTATTGTATTTCATTAAAATATTTTAGGACTTTTTATACAATGACATAAAGGATAATTATGACCATTAAGTATCAAGGTTACATGCCTTTAATAGTTTCATTTTGAGGCTATGCATGTTGTATTTGTAAGGAGACTTGGAAAATATAGTAAAATGATCATTCGTGCTTTAACCAATTGCTAAATTTCTTTGCAATTCTATGTAGTTTAGGTTGCATGTAGAATCATTCAAGTTTGACATGATCAATCTTGCTTGTGGAGTGATTCAAATCTCAAAGAAGTGTTTTTGCGTTGAGATATTTGATCAACAAGAATCATTCAAGTTAGACATGATCGAATTTACTTGTGGAGTGATTCGAATCTCAAACAATGTTCTTGTCTTGAGATATTCGATCAACAAGGTATTTCGAATCTTACTCCTCCTTGTGGAGTGATTCGAATCTCAAACAAATGTTTCTGCGTTGAGATATTTGATCAACAAGAATCATTCAAGCTAGACATGAATGAACTTGTTTATGGAGTGATTCGAATCTCAAACGATGTTCTTGTCTTGAGATATTCGATCAATAAGGTAATCCAAATCTTACTCTTGGTAGTGATTTTGATTTTCCTATGCATATGAACTTTAAGTATGCAAAATAGAGACGAAACTGAAATTAATCTAAAATAATTTCAAGCGAAATTAAAATTTTAAAATGACAAGATAAAAGTAAATTTTTTATATCCTTGCAAAAAAGAAAACCCTATTTTTTATATTTGATGGGTCTCTTTGTCGTATAAAATTCATTCCACTTAAGTTGAGTTATCATCATGGAATTATTCTGCAAAAATAAAAATCAATGGAATATTTTAAAAAAAATTTAAAATATTCGAAAGAGGCGATTAAATATGAGTGCCGCCGCTGGTCAACGGTGATGGCGACGGCGTTCGCAGACACGACGAAGCTGTTCGCCTCTCAGGCACGGATGTTGTTAGTGTTAAATATCTATAATGATTATTAATCAGACATAAACACACACAAACACTTATAGTTAAGGTTTTTTAGTGGAAAGACCACCATTGTCAATGGGAACAGAGCTTCTTCTCTGTCGGCCAGAGCCAGAAGAATGGAGGATACTTGCAGATTTATTACAAGGAACAAAGCCATAAGTTGCTGGAAATGGACAAGGATGTCGAAACAAACAGGACAGGAAGCATTCCATCGGCGATTTCTGATCAGGCAGCTCCCGTATGCAGTTTTTTCTCAAATCAAGAACCCCACTTCGCACCAGTTTCCTACAAGATGGCCCAATTTTGGTGAAGTAATTATCCGACAGCGACAGATTTAGCAAATTCCCCAGTTCACATACCACCTCCGGCACCTGACCGTAGAGGAAGTTTCCGGCAAAGTTCAGCTGCTCAACCTTCTCCAGGCAGCCGAGTGAGCTAGGCAACGGGCCGGTCAGCGAGTTCTCGCCGGCGTCGAAAACGGTCGCTGTTTTCAAGAACCCCACTTCATATGGAATACACCCAGTGAGCTGATTGTTGAGGAACAAGATTTCAGTTAAACTAGCAGCAGCCTTTCCAATGCTTCTTGGAATTGGACCAGTGAATTTGTTGTTAGCTAAAGTGATATAAGCAGCGGTTGTTGAACCGAAGTTTGTGGGTAATCTCATACCGAAATTGTTGTTGTTGATGAACAGGAAGTCGAAATTCTTTACGAAGACCTGCTGAGGAACAGACCCAGTGAAGAAATTGAATCGGATATCGAAGAAGAACAGATCAGTGACACCCAAAACGGCGGTCGGGAAAGGACCCGACAGTTGATTGTTGCTTAAATCAAGCTCGTAGAGATATGGGAGTGATGCAATTTTGGGGGTGATTGTACCGGAGAAGTTGTTGGAGTTGGCATGGAAGATGGCAAGGTCCGGGAGGGCGTCGATGAAGCCATCGAGCGTGGGGGCGGAGAGTTGGAAGCCATTGAAATCAATGGCTGCCACGGCGAGAGCTGATTTGTTATCGGGCGGATTGTCACAGAAGAAGCCTTCGTATTTGCAGATATCAGAGCCGACCCATGTTTGTGTGACGCCAAATGGGTCAGAAGTGATGAGAGCTTTGAAGCTCTGAATGATGGGGTACACCACGGCCAGTCTTTGGTCTAAGAAACTGAGGATCGGTTGGCATTGGCAAGGTTCTGGAGGCGGCGGCGGGGACTCCGGTGGGGGACACTCTGGCGGCGGCGGAGGTGGCGGCGGCGGTAGGGGTGGCGGACATCTTGTTGATGATACATAGAGGCAATGGCTAAGGAAGAGGACAGTGGTGAGAAAGAAGTGCATAATTAAGGTTCTTGGAAGGAGGATAATGGCTATGGGAGAGGTATTAAGGAGGATATATAAAGGGTTTATGAGTGCAAAATGAACACACACTTTTATAATGGTGATTGACTTGGACTCACAAACCACTAAAAAATGGCCTCTTTTCTCCACCGATGTGGTAGGCATTTGCCCAATGAGCCATTTTTATGGTGAGTGTGGGAAATGTTTTTACTTCTATGAACTTTCAAACAAAATTTGACTACGAATTGGAAAAACATTTGTGCACCACCCCTTTTCGTATTAGAATGATTCCGACGATATAAAGTGATAGAAAAACGATAGTTACTATCTATACCAATAAGCTGCACCTTCTTTTTCAGTGCATCAATCATATGAAATCCAAAATTAAGTGTATTTATCTTAAAACAATTCTATTATGAGATCTCACCCGTTTTAAAGCCTTGAGGAAAAGTATGGAAGGGATAGCCTAAGAGGACAATATTTACTAGCAGCGAGCTTAAATAGGGATTCTGGAAGCATTGCATGTCGAAATTCAAATTTTTTATCTGAATCTTCGGTATAAGAGGTTTAAAACTTCACCTAATAGATGTACATAAATGAGAACTGGGCATATGCACGGTGGTCCATTTTTAGAGTCACGTATGCTTTTTAACCCACTAAGTAGATATCTACCATACATTTGTAGGACATGGTTTGATTAGCGCCATACAATATTTTTGTATTGAATTGTCAAGTTAGAAATGATAAGAGATGAATATTAAGTGCGCCTAATGATCCTAACAAGGGTAGTGGAAAGTTGGTGTGCTCTTTATTTTGCCCTATTTTTACAATCAAATCTGTCATTTTGCCCTATTTTAATGATTTTATTTCCAATTTTTGTTATTTTTCTTTTATTTTTTTAATTTCCGTTCACATTCCAACCCAGCTCAATTCGTTATTTTTCAGTTGGATTCAGCCGTCAAGTTGTTTTTTTTAATTATTTTTAAAGAATTTAGTTATTCTCCAAAGCAAACTACTCAGCCATCCGTCCTATTCAGATATTCACGCCCACGAAAGACTCTATTCTCTTTTGGGTAAGCCCAAAAGGAAGGCTCGAACATTAATAACTAAAATTTTATAAAATTACAGTATTAAACATTTTCGGAGCATAACTTAAAATTATAATAGGATTAAGTTGTATTAGATTCGGCTGTGAACCCTATTTTTTTTATTGTTCGACTAACCCTTATGGTTTGGATTAGACAATTCGAGTTATTCGAATCATCGTGTCACACGAATGCTTCAAATATTTTCTATATTACTTTTAAAAATTAAAATAAAATTATTGGAAAACTAAAAAAATAAAATTGCACCAAACAAACAATAAGAAACTATGGGAAAACTACAAAAGCTTAAAAGTTGCTTTCACAGCTTTTTATTTTACTTTATTTTATTTAATGAATTTGTGGTAATATAATAATAAAGTTTTTATTTATTTATTTATTTATGTATTTATGTTGGTTCAATTAGATCAGCATGAGCACTGATGACATAATCCACCCTATGACATTTTGATAAGATTTCGAACAAAATAGTGTCGTACTATCGAACAAATTCATATTAGTTAGAATAGTGCCGTACGAGAAATAGACAGATATGATAGGTCCCGTCATTGCATTCGCATGTTCTTGCATTTAATCTCAATAGTGGGTCATTTACTGAGTCTGTTTCAAGTTAAGACAAGACATTTTTATACGGCTGACAACGGTATCGCAACTCGAGACTAAGACTTAGACTTAGATTAGGATAAGATGTTTTTAATGTAAACGTTTATTTATTTTATTTCGCCTTTCGTTGTGTATTTTTTAGGTGTTTTCGAAATACGCAAGTTCATGACTGTGTTTTAAGCTGAATGTTATGTTTTATGAAAGTTTAAATAAAGTATTTCTATATTTAATGTTTATGATATGTATACAGTAACGACCTTAAATTAGGTAGAAAATTTTGAGTCGTTACATATTTACTATCGATTAAATTCCTATTATTTAAGAACGACGTGGAATTAAATAAAAATAAAATAAAATAAGAGAGATAAGATTATCGATAAAGTCAACAAAAAAAAAAAAAAATAATAATAATAATAACACCAACCCTATAATTCTCTTATATAATATTATGTAAAATCAACATAAAACAACCAGCATGTGGGTTCTTAGTCTTAGAAGCATCAAATGGGCATAAATATAATACAAACTTTATTAATCAAATTGAATTATAAAGTTTTTGTTATTTTTATTATTTATTTATTTATTTATTGGGGCTCAGGAGTGAGAGCTGCGTACGTTTTCTTTGGCGACACGTAATTTACGTTATTGTTAGGTTTAGAGACGTGAGGATGAAAATAGTGATTGTTTTTGCAAGGAATGTACGTGAACGACTCGTCGTCCCCGCAGTATTTGGGTCGGTATGCAAACTCTGCACATTCTGCTTCAGATCTTTGCTTCTTGAGTCCTGGTATGCAGTTGTTCGAAACGTCTAGAATTTTCTTTTTTATTAGCTTCTTGCAGTGTGGTCCCACCTAAATAAATAAAATAAAATAAAAAACTCTCCGTTTTAAAATTTTAAATTTTAAATTTCATATTATATTTAATAAACAGTCGCGTCATAGATTCTTAAACTTTTAATTTTTTTTTATAAAAAATAAATTTATAATTTATTTAATAGATTTAACGTGAAAATTCTAGAAATATTTGAAGGATATCTATTAAATACAAAATTTAAAAATTTATTGAATATAAAAAAAAATTTAAAAATTTAATTAGATACTTTATTTTAATTAAATTTTAAATAATTATTAGATTTAAAATTAAAATTTTAAGAATTTCCTTCATTTGAAAATTCAAAAACTTAAAAAAAAAATTAAAATCTATTAAAAGCTATTTAAAATAAAATAAAAAGGGTTTTTTTTAAATACAAAATTGAAAATTTTAAAAATTATTAAACATTTTTTAAAAAATTTATAGATTTCTCAGACCCAAATTAAAAATTAAAAATTAAAAATTAAAATATATTTTAAAATTAAAATTTGATAGGAGACGTACCTGAGTGAAGAAATTGTTCTTCAACGTGAAGTTACCAAGTTTAGGTAACTTGCAGATTTCCTCCGGCACCGGTCCGTACAATTGGTTGTCCGCCAAATACAGATGCTCCATCTTGCCCATGCAAGCCAAGGACAGCGGTATGGGTCCGGTCAGGCGATTCTTCCCTGCGTCGAACAACACGGCGTTTTCCAAGTAACCGATCTCGAACGGCAAACACCCTTCCAATTGGTTATTGAAGAACACAATTTCTTCCATCGTCTTCTTCGCGTCCCCGATGCTTCTCGGGATCGGTCCCGACAACTGGTTGTTGGCGAATGTCAGGTACTTGGCTGGAGTTCTCCCTAGATTGTACGGAAGATTTGAACTGAATTGGTTGTTGTTTATGTAAATTGCGCTGATTATGTCCATGTTGAATATTTGCTCTGGAATTGGTCCACAGTAGTTGTTGTAACGAAGATCGAGGAATGTTAGCTCCGTTGCTCCCAACACGTTTGTCGGAAATTCCCCTGTCAAGTTCATATTTTTAAGTAATGAATACATTTTCATTAGTACCAGGCATTTTGGGAAGCTTAAAAGCAAATCCATGAGAGCTTAGGCTCAAAGTAGACAATACCATATCATTATGGAGAGTCGTGATTCCTAACATGGTATCAGAGTTATGCCCTAACTTAGCCATGTCGATAGAATCCTCAAATGTCGAACAAAGACGTTGTGAGTATCGAAGGTGTAGTCAAAAGTGACTCAAGTGTCGAACAGAGGGTGCACTTTGTTCAAGGACTCTAGAGAATGAGTCGAGCCTCAATTAAGTAGAGGTTGTTCGATGGCTCCATAGACTTTGTTCGAAAACTCGGGGAGGCACAAAAAAGCTGTGAGTCTCGAAGGTGTAGTAAAAAAGTGACTCAAGTATCGAACAAATGGTGTACTTTGTTCGAGAATTCCAGAGAAGGAGTTGAGCCTCGATTAAGGAGAGGCAGTTCGAGGGCTCCCTAGACTTTGTTCGAGGACTCGGGGAGGCAAAAAGAAGTTGTGAGTCCCGAAGGTGTAGTAAAAAAATGGCTCAAGTAACGAACAAATAGTGTACTTTGTTCGAGGGCTCTCTAGACTTTATTCGAGGACTCGGGAAGGCTGTTCGAGGACTTTATAGACCTCACGGAAGCCCAAAGCAAAGTAGAGTTGTGATTCCTAATACAAAATTTTATTACGAACTTACCGGGAAGTTTGTTGTTACTAAGATCCATCTCAAAGAAGAATCGTTGGCGATTAATTTTCTCGGGAATCGGGCCAACAAAGAAATTGGAATTGACATGAAACACAGCAATATCATCCAATTCATCCATAAATCCTTCAAGAAACAGCTCCGGACCTTCAAATTTGAACCCAGTAAAGCTCACCGCCGACACCGTCCTCTCTTTCATCCCGTCCGGTAAATGGTCGCATCGGAATCCTTTATAACGGCACACGTCCTTCCCCTTCCATGTCTTCACCACATCCATCCTCCCGCCGGTGATTTTTCTTTTCAGTCTCTGTATCACAAAGTAAGCCTTTTTCAGCCGCTCGTTCTCGAACTCCGGCGGCGGCGGCGGACATGGAACCGGCGGGATTTCCGGAGTTTCCGGGTTCGGGTCCGGGTCGGGTCCGCCACCGATGATTATTTCCAGGGCACCTCGGGAGTTGGGTTGACCGTCGCCGGCCGCCGGCCGAGCCTTCGCCGGAGAGGGAGGGGAAAGTAGAAGGAAGGTGAGAGGAAGGAGGAGGAAGAAGGTTGAGAGAGAAGAGAAGGAAGCCATGGCTGCTGCATCTAAGAGGAGAATGAAGAACAATGGTGTTAAATAGAGAAATTATATGTTGAAGATGAGGAAAAATAAAATTTAATTAAGTTTATTTTAATTGCTTTTAAATTAAACTCGACCCGAACCACCACCCAACGTCTAAACCATAATCCGACGTCAAATTAGCTCTTAAAATAAAATAGACGATTGTTCGGGTTCTTTAACCGTTGCAATTTTTTAAAAATAATTTATAAAATTAGGTCTCAAAAGTGTGAAACAACAATTAGGTCTCACAAAGTGTGAAACTTTCTTCGTTGCAAATAAAAAATGTGTAAAATTAATAAAAGAATGAAAATAAAATGTCCCACGTGCCCTAATCTCGACCATACTAGCTAAGGTGTCCTACACTTCCCGGTTACTCAGCTCAGGTTGGATACCATCTTAGAGATAATTTTAGTTCTAGACCTCTTAAACTTGAAACTTGCTCGATTGAGGCCTTAATACCACTTATTTATAAAAAATAATTAATGTTGACATGATTCTCAACGAGCTATTTCAAGTTTATAATTATCTGCTAGACTCAGGAGCACATGTTACACCACTTTGGGAGAAAACTGAGAAGGAAAAGTCTAAGTGGACAGTATCTACTAACAGTGGACTTGGGCTATTACAAATGATATAAGAGTCAAGACACCAAGCAGTGTGCCAACAAGGATGTTGGGCCACTCAACGTTCCTTATAAAGGTATAGAAACCTATTTCTAAAAGACGTATTTTAAAAACCGTGTAGATAACAGCTATATATAACAGGCTTAAACAGACACAAACCATCGTGAACTAAACATGGAGTTGTATTATTTATTATAACTATTTAATTCCCTGGTAAGAAAAAATATATAATATATAATACCACGAAATACCATGTTCTATATATATATTTTCCCTTCTTTTTTTAAAGCATTTTCAATTAAGACTCTTGTGATTAACATTTATTAATTTAATCTCGTCAATATTAAAATAGACTCATAACAAATATGCATAACATAATATTAAATAAATTAATGAAAATTTAGAACATTAAAAAAAAAAAAAAACTCATATTATTTATAAGAATTAAATAATTTTTTATTTATAATCGAATTTAATATATACTAGATGAGGAACCAAATTTAAAAATATTAAAATATGTGGGACTAAATTATTAAAAAAAAACATATTTGTAATTTATTTTAGAAGATAATTAATTTCAAAAAATATATTATTATTATATCTATGCGCCCATGTTGTTAGTTAATATTTCTTCCTCAAAATAGGATTTAGTCTAAGAATATTTACTGTCCATTTACCCTAGGTAAATTGACATCAGACCTAAATATATTTAAATCAATTTTTAATAATAATATTAAAATCATTGAACTTTTCTATATATATTTAATAATCATTTGTATATATTTTCAATAAAATTAGGTTTAAAAAATATTTAAAGAAATAATTACAGTTAATACTTAAATTACTTTTTTTTTTTTACTTTTAATTTTGTTCTAATAAATTCTTGAAGAAATAAAAATAAATTTATGGTTAAATTTATAATTTAATCTTCAAATTATTATAATTTTTTGGGATTTAATTATTTTGATTTTTAAACATGTTCAAGCCACGTCGACCAGATAATATTTGTTTTCTATTAAAAAAAATTCTATAAATTGAAAGGACACAATTTTAATCCCTACTTATCTGTAATTTATTCTAATATATATATATATAAGCCATTTATTTGCTGTACCAATTATTGTGTTTGGTAGAGAAAACAAAATTCAGCCAATTATAAAATAAAATTTAAAAAAAAAACCAATATTTTACAATTTCTAGGGGAAATTTTTTAATTCTAAAAAGGATGACTTAGTCAACTATTTGGAATTTACAGAATATGCATATTTTAAAAATCATGTGATAATTAATATTTTTATATTTTAAAATGATCCGTTACACCATTAGTTTAAACATTATTATTTGATGATGACACTTCTGTTTAGACCATTAAATTAACTTCACCTGATCATCGAACTAATCTCGTTTTAACTCAAATAATGAACAAAAAGTCAATTTTTTATTTATTTTTATAACATATTGATCGATTCCATATATAGATAAAAAAATAAATTAGCATTAATCATGAAAGTAAAATTTTGATTTAAAAATAATAAATTTTTATTGACTTGATATTGTCAAATCATAAATTCGACATTTTATTCGGTAATTCAATAATTGACTTTAATAAAAAAAATTATTAAAAATAACTTTAGTTAAGAATATGATGGGAAATTTAATATATATATATTTATATATATTGAAAAATAAACAAATTAATTATTTAAAAAGATGCACAAATCCACTAGGAGTTAATTAAGACTGAACCGATGTCTTATTGAATCATGTCACGCTCAAATTTGTTAGGATTGTGGAAATTTTATTAAATTATATTACAACTTACTTTATATTATAAAGATATTTGTCCCATCTCTTTCAATTTGAGCCATTAAATGATTCGTATTTTTAGAAAAATCAATTTCTATCGATAAATTAAGTTAATGATTATATTTAATTTAAGCTCTAAACTTTTATTACCGTCATTAGTGATTTATAACTATTTTAATTAATTTTAAATGACTTAAATAAATTATTTTCTAAAATTATACTAAATTAACAAAAATTATTATTATGTAATTATTTCGAGTAAGATATTTCATGAATAAAAGAAGGGTTGTAGGCAGATGAGTGAATGGCTGGACGAGATCAAGGAAGTGAATGGCTGATCTTTCCTTCCTGCCTGCCAGTTCCTTCCAACTCGGTGTGAGCTTCAAAAAGAATAGAAGTAGGATGCGCGTTCGTTCCTGTCCCGTTGGTCGAGCGTCTTCAACCCTCTCCCTTCCGGTCTCGCACTTCGTTCCTGACTTGTACAAGTCAGTAAAATTAAATTTTGAAACGATAGCATAAAATATTATTAGATTTATTACAATATTTTACGACTTTTTAATATTTTAATCTATAAGTTAAACGTTTAAGTCTTTATTTATTTAAGTTTAAGTCTTTATTTATTTATTTATTTATTAGACTATAAAAAGGTGGGAATAAACGTAATAATTTGAAACGATCAACAATTTTCATTTAATAATAATAAATAAATAAAAACGTTAGAAAATTACAAGTGTATAGAAAATGAATTTAAAAGTTTTTTTTTTTAAATAAAGGGTTTATTAAATTTCAAACCTACCATGATTTTTTTAATTATTTTTTAAAATGATCTTATATTTTCACCTAACCAATATTAAACTTATAACCCAAATATTTGTCTCAAAATTTTCCCAACCACCTTTTATAAATAATTATAAATTAATTTTTTTAACCACTTCACCTTAATAAAAATAAGAAAAATAAAATATTAAAATTTATCTCGAAGCTCGGTCTTGCTTCTCATTCAACCCTATACGTAATACAGAAGACATTCTAAACTAACAATAAGGGCTCGAAGAGTCGAAATAACCTAGCAAATAGAGATAAATGGCTAAAATAACTCCGGAATGTTTCGACCCATTTCACCAGATAGTGTTGGCACAAAGTACTAGACATATACGAGTTTCTTAGGCCTAATCATTTTTCTAGTAGCGGGGTCGTGAGATATAGCGAAGGCATCCATTTGCCGATCTTGTTGGTCAGTCGTGCTATGCTACGGTCTCCTGTCTCCCAAAGTTAGCTACTACATTGTTTGCCTTACCACCTCGACACCGAAGACTTACGACAAAGTTCTTAAAAGTTAATTTTTATCCCTAAAATTTCAATTTTATCAAATAACAATAAAGCAATCGGTGAAAATGTTGGGAATCACAAACCTCCACAATGGTATGATATCGTCCACTTTGAGCATAAGTTCTAATGACTACTCATGATCTTCCTCTTAATTAGCCAATGTGGGACCTCTCTATAATCCTCTCATCGAACAAAGTATACCATAGAGGCTCCTCTAAGACCTATAGAGCCCTCGAACAACCTCCCCTTAATTGAGGCTCGACTCCTTTCTCTGGAGCCCCTCGAACAAAGTATACCCTTTGTTCGACACTCGAGTCACTTTTTTACTACACCTTTGAGGTTCACAACTTATTTGTTCAACATTTGAGGATTCTATTGACATGACTGAGTTAAGGACATGACTCTAATACCAAATGTTGGGAATCACAAACCTCCATAATAGTATGATATGGTTCACTTTGAGCATACGCTCTCGTGACTTTGCTTTTGGTTTCCCTTATTTTAGTGTTTTAAAATTTTAGAAGTGAGACCTAAAAGTAATGTAATAATCCAAGTTGAAGCTGCCGGTGCTATTGGCGTTGATGCGAATGCTTTTATCAAATGAAGTGGCGGTAAAAACCGCCCTTCGGAACCGCCGGCCGACGGCGGCGCCCAGCCGGTCAGGTGGAACCCGATTGTCACGATCAGTTAGGTTGTTGTGGTACTGTAATTTCCTTCTCTTGGAGATTTCGATTAGGCTGGTTGAATTTCTGTTTCTTCTCGTAGAACGACTAGAAATCCATTGCTAGTTCTGTTTAGTGCAATGTACTGTTCGCGAAGCGTTTTTTAGCCGGAAATTTCATGTGATTTGGTTAGTGTTCTGTCTGAAACATAGCTTATTGAAGTTCAATTCAACTCGGTTCCTGCATTTGATTCATCGTGTAAAGAAGTAATGCAGGTTGCGAAGAGATATCTGTGTACTTCTTTAGTTGAAAAAAATCCAATTCGCAACCGTTCAGCTGATGATTTTCAGTATCTTTCTCCTTTCTTCTCGATTGCAGTTACTGTTGACAGTTTAGCTGCTGGTTTGAGCTTGTAAATCTGTTATTTGTGCTTACTTGAGAAGTATATCGCAGCCTGCTTTGTTTTTTCCTTGATCACGAAAAATTTACATGAACTAGCCACAGTTCAATCTGATGCAGTTGTCTTCTCATTCTTCCATAGTCTTAGATGCCATGGCAAATTGTAAGTAGTTCTTGCAAATTGGAACTCAATCCTTTTGAGGATTTTTGTTTACCACAAAGCTGAACGTTGTAACGCTTGGAAATTTTCTGCCATGTTTCTTCTTCCATTGTTTTGTACAACTATCTTCCATGAACTGTGAGTTTCCAATTCGAATTCCTCTAAGGGGACACACTGCATGGTGGATTTTGTACTCCGAGATCTGTTCCATCAATGTTTGTTAAAATTCCAGGAGTGGCTGGGAGGATCAAAGGTAACTGACTCATCTGCTATTTTCCTTTTGAATGTTCATGGAAAGCTATCATTAATTTATTGATGATTGTTTAGTGTAGACCTTCAGTTCACCATTCAAAGTTTGTTTAACTAATTGGAAATGATCATACGTATTATCTTTCATTAACGTAGTCATTTATTCTGTATTAGAATGAAGATCTTGTCGTTTGTTTTCTTTTATTTTTCTTCCATTAGGTTTACTAAAAGATCTAATCAGCATGACATCATTTCATGAACTTATAATGTTAAGGGGAGAGATCGAAAAACATTATAGAGAATTTTAAATAGAACAATCTCCATTCATTAAGAAAAGCTGATAACCATTTCCCTCCACCTTGGGGTTGGAAAGAAAAAGGAAAAAGAGCTAACTAAAACAAAAAGGTGGGGGGAAGGGGGGGTCCTCCACGCCGAATATGAGCGTCGGTAAAAAGTCAGTCTCTTCCTTTTCCATCAAACTTTGAATGATTAAATAGTATGTTTAGTTTATGAACCTTTATTAACCAATTGAGGTATACTCAGTATGGCCGCATAGGTTGTTTATTATCTTGTCTTGTAAAAAGGAAAAAGTATATGTAGCTGAAAAATTCGCATTAGGTTGCATATTGTGATTTATTGCCCTTCATTTGCATGTTGCTTCATCCTAATTTGCAGGTGCTAATGGATGCATATAGCTTAAAACTCTACAATGGTGTAAAGTTGTACAACTACACCATTATTTAACTTAAATCTTTTTCTTACTGATTTACATCATATGAACTCATGGACTTCACTGTGAGTTTCTGTCCTAGATGATTATAGTTGGTGAGTTTGTTTGTATCATTTCTGAGCTGGGGTCTTCTGTTTGTTGATTTGACCACATTGTTTATGTGACTTACCAGTTATCCCATCCTCAGGTTCCTTTAAAATCAGTGATCAATGTTTAATAATTTTACATAGTGCGAGTTTTCCATTGAGACCATGTGGGTGATGTGTTACATTATTTGAGAACTATTCCACGGAAAGAACATAAGGTGAAGCAAAAAGGGGAGGTAGAGGACATAGCTAGTTAAGCTGCAAGTTATTTTATCAATGTAATGGATTCATTAAAGTTCATTCCAGTCTTGTTGACAGAGTTACTAGTTTTTAATACTTCAACACATCTGTAAACTGCAAACTGCTGTTTATTGGAATTGAGTACCCAAGTGGATTGATTTTCCCCACGCACTAATGTTCATCAAAGCTAAGAATGTCGTTTTATAACAACTTTTAGCGCAGGTTAGTAGTAACTTTTGACAGCAAGTTCGAAGATGGTGTGATAGCAGAAATCAAGTTTTTCCCCCCCTCTTTGAAGGCAATGATGAGCAGCTATATGCCAGGATAGTCAGTAAGTTGTCTCATTCCATCATCTTGTTTTATTGATGTTTGGCAGTTGAAATCATCTGTTAAATGAAGGCTAGTCATTGCTTACATGCTTCCCCTCCTGCTCCATCTTTTCTCCTCCCGCTCTTCAACAGAGTGGTTGAAGTTTGTTTAAATTAGGGGAGTCAAAAGAAGTCAAGCTCAACCTGTGACTTTCATCTACTCATGATGGTCAAGGCCATGTGAGCCATGATTTCAAAAGGTACAAAAGTTTTTTTTCCCCCTTTTCTTATTTGGATGACAACTAATAGACCATCAATGGCTATCCAATCCATTCACATAAAGTCTCACCATTCAACAGGAAATGTGGAAAATCAAACACAATCGCCATTTTAAACACAAAAGCATGGTGGGTTGAGGTAACTTTGAAAGCTTTGCACTTCATTTTGTCAATATTTTGATGATGCCAAAGAGTAGGGCTTTTACATTTGTTCAAAAAAGATATCTCTAGTAAATGATTGCGAGAAAATTAAGATAAGAATAGTTAGATTACAAGATTACAAGTAGAACAATATAACAGGGTTCTCAATTGTTTGCTGATGAGGTGCTTTGTTCTGTGGTTTAGAAAACTAGTTTTCTCCAAATTTAAAGCTTGTAGAATTATATATATAGATCCCATCATTATTGGATATTGTGAAATAGAGTATGCATTAGAAAACCTATCTAGCGAGTAGAGGAAGTACAAGTCTGAACTGAATCTCATCCTACTTAGTATTGGGGACTTGATGACTATAGCCTCAAAATCTTTATCAAGCTATGCATCTTGTAGAGTGAATTTGGGATTAAAAAAGTTAAGAAGGGTATATATATAATAAGGAAAGAGACATAATTATTAAAATTAGGGCAGTGGAACCCAAAAGACAAGGACAATGTATAAAATTGAGGCCTTTGAGAGGGGAGGGGGTGTTTCCAAGTATTTAATAGGGACAGACAGCGCCCCTAAATTGTAAGTCATGTTTGGTTTAACAACTTTTTTGGGTCAAAGTAAAGCATTGTCCTGTCTGCACCTTCTTTGTCCTTTTTTGGTTTTTTCAATCACTGCCTCGGGGTCCCTTTATTTTTTTACTTTTAATATTTCTTTCTTTTTGACGTTTATACCCCTAACCATTGGGATTATATATATTTATTTCTTTATTATTATTTTTTTAAACAAAGCTCAAGTCTATAAAAATATAAAATAAAAATTCAAAGGCCAATTTCGAGATTAATAATTAAAGTATCTCTACTAGTATTTTTTTTCAAAGGCTTTGATAGGTTATATATATATATATTTTAATATATACTAAATTAAGCTTTAAAAGGATCTGTTTGAATTCCCACTAAATTATTTTTTCTTGATGTTAATAATAGTAGCTCGTGGTTTCATGCACGATATAATTAAGTTTAAATTTAATTGAGGAAAAATAAAATTATAGAAAAGTTTTGAGTAATTTGCAAAATTCGTTTATTTTCATGGATCTATATAATATAATCTTATTCGTTGATTCGAGTCTAAATCAGTACCTCAACATAGCTATCTTTCTAAAGGTCAAATTATTTGTTTAGGAGTAAATCCTAATGGTTTTATATAAGTCAAATATTCAAATTCTCATATGTATATGTCTATGTCTGCTATATAAAGCATACTTGAGTCAGAGTTGGGGGAGTGGGGTATTTTTTTTTTTTTTTAGATTTTAAATTTAGATTGCACATAGTATATAAAACTTTAAGAAAGAAAAATGGAGTGTATTCATAATAAAACCCAAATGAAGAGAGAGGGAAAAGAAAAAGGGAAAAGAAAAAGAGGGGTTTTTAAATTTGAAAGTAAAACCCTAGAAGACAGACTTTCTCTTTCTCTCTCTTACAACGCAGTGAATTGGGCATTGCCATTTATTTAGATTTCTTATGATGTTGTTTTCATGGGGTCCGGCTTGGTGTGTGTGCCGTTGCGTTTCTGCCCGCCAACGGGACACACCGAAAGCACAAAGATTTCCAAACCCCAATGCATATAAAACATAAAGACACTCTCCACCAGAACCAGAACAACCCATCGTTCCTTTCTCTCTCTCTCTCTCTTTCTCTCTCTTAAGCCTTTTCCTCTGCTCCTTCATTCTTCTGCACAGTTCCGACTTCCGACGGACATGGACGGCCATTTGAGCTGCTGCTGTTTCTTCTTCCTTTATTGAGTTCTCTAATCAAAGCTTTCATTCGATGGCAATACATCGGTATGAACAAGCTGATGATGAAGGCCAAACCCATTTGTTTCCGCTAGATTCTTTGTTCTGTGAGGAGAAATGGGGGGAGGAGGAGGAAGATAAAGCTGAGGTAGAACATACCCATCAGACCCATCTTTTTTCTTTGGGATTTTTGGAGGAAGATCTCTCTGGGGAAGATGAACGGCTTCTCTCCATGTTGTCTAAGGAAACAGAGCAGCTGAAACAGAGCAATCTCGAGCTTGAAGTTCTGTTGAAGGATCCTTCTGTCTCTGCTGCTCGTTCTTCAGCTGTGGAGTGGATGCTCAAAGTCCAATCCCATTATGGGTTCTCAACTCTCACTGCCATTTTGGCCGTTGCTTATTTCGACAGGTTCCTCTTGAGCCTCCATTTTAAGAGTGACAAGCCGTGGATGAGCCAGCTTGTGGCTGTCACTTGCCTCTCCTTGGCGAGTAAAGTGGAGGAGATTGAAGTTCCACTTCTGCTGGACCTTCAAGTATGTTCAGAATATGCAATACCCTCCATTTGAAACCGTGTTCTAATGGTTTGGATTATTAAACTTTGTTCTTGCAGATAACGTGTTTGTTTTAATGTTTCAGGTAGAGGATGCCAAATATGTGTTTGAGGCCAAAACCATTCAGAGAATGGAGCTTCTAGTGCTCTCAACTCTTCAATGGAGGATGCATTTGGTGACTCCATATTCTTTTCTTGATCACATTGTAAGGAGGCTTGGGTTAAAGTCCAATCTTCACTTAGAGTTCTTCAGGCGTTCTGAGCATCTTCTCATCTCTCAACTCTCAGGTTAGAACTTACAATCACTTTAATGCAGATAAGACTTTGTGCATTACACGTACAAATGAAGCGGAAAATGATAAAATTTGGTCTCTTTTCTTGAATTCTCGTGTCATGACTTGAAACTTCTCTTGGATTTTCTTTAGATTCAAGATTTGTTGGTTATCTTCCATCTATCTTGGCAACTGCAACAATGATGGGAGTGATAGATCAGCTTGAGCCCCATATGTCATTGGAGCGCCGAGATCAGCTTCTGGGTGTCCTCAAAATTGACAAGGTTTGTTCAAGAAGAAATCTCATTTCAAGTTCACTGCTTGGTTTAATCAAAACCCATCATTTGATCTTAACTTTTCAAACTGCACCTGAACAGGAGAAAGTGCAATGCTGTTACAATCTTGTCAAGGAGCATTCTAAGGCCTATGGCAATGGCAATGGCATTTATCATCCCAACACCCCCCACAAGCGCAAGCATGAACAGCAAGCTCCTGATAGCCCAAGTGGTGTAATCGATGCTGGTTTCACTTCAGACAGCTCCGATGATTCTTGGGCTTTGAAAGCAGCATCAGTCTGTTCATCACCTGAACCTTCTTTCAAGAAGAGCAAAACCGAAGAGCCAAAGATGAAGTTTCATTCTCTTAACAGGCCATTTCTGGACATCGTTGGCAGCCCTTCTTGATTCTTAATATGCCCCTCCTTTCCCCTCCAAAGTTCTTGGGAATGATTATTGTTCATAATGCTGCACCATTTCTCACTTTTGTTGCTGCAAGTTGGGGAAACTCTTCTTCCATCGTTATCCAATTACCCACAATGCCCTTGGCATCAGAATGGGTAGAAGGAAGAAGAGCACTGAAGGAGGGGATTCCATGGGAATTTTCCCAAGAACAGAAGTGACCAGAAAAAATGGGTTATTGGAGAAGACAGAAAAAGTATGCAGTAGTCTGGCTTCTTCTCTTAAACTGTATACCATTTCTGTCATTCCCTATCCTACTTGATTTCAAATCAGACGACTTTTCTCCTTGTTTTGGACAAAACTCATATATTATTATCAAATAAAAGCACAGCATTTCTTGTTCACCAGTGTTGACTTCTTATCTGTTAATAATTTCTTGAATATCATCATGTTTCATTGCCTATTAGCTTCAATCAGTGGTTGAATCAGGCAAATGAGTATAGATTAAACTGGCCGATCCCGTCTGGATTGTGTTAGGAATCACGACTCTCTACATAGTATAATATTGTCAATTTTGAGTATAAGCTCTCGTGGTTTTGCTCTGTACTTATCGAAAAGACCTCGTACTAATAGAGATGTAATCTTTATTTATTAATCTATGATAATTTCATCGACTTTTCTATAGGTGTTCGTATTTTCTTTTCATAACGACAGTGACTCTGAACCTTTCGATCCAAATCCGGATGGAATGGTCTCTTTTGGAGGGTAAATTTGAATCCAAATTTATTGTGTGGGAAATGCTGCTTTTTGACTAGACATAGAAAAAAGTGAATGAGCTGTGCCATGATAATTCTCTTGGATTTCTCCTATGCTTTTTAGTTTTTGGCTCTATGTGAAATCCCTTATGACTTTGAGGGTATCTAAGTTTTAACTATGATTAATACTCGATTATTATCCGTTAATGTTGTGCTATCACGTGATCGAACACACTTTTCCTTACGATTTACGTTCTTTTTCACATGTCGACCTATTTGATAAAAACACTTTTAAAGAATCAGTGTCTCAAACATGAACTAGACTTTTTTACTGTTCGTCACGAAGATGAAACAGGATTTTGTTCATCGTTATTAGAAAAAATCGATCGTAGAAGATTCTTTACTTGTGACTATCTTCTCTTTTTTTCCTCTTTCTTTCTCTTTTCTTTTCTTTTAACATCTTTTCTTCTCTATCTCGATTAGCTTTAAATATTGGATTTGTGCTCATAGATATCAACGTCAAATAGTTGATATCTTTTGATGAATTTTTGAATAAGATGTTAGTGCTCGAATTTACGTCGATTCTTATAAAACGAGAAGGATTCAATCCTAACCCAAATGAACTAATTAGATAAATTCGATAAAACAAATAAAAAATTGAATCATCGACTTTTGAAATGGTAATTTGTATCTTATCTACTGAACTATGCTCAAATTGATTAAAAATTTATCTTTATTTTCTCATTTTTTTTACTCGTGTTTTTGTACGTCCCCAAGATATGTTTTCCGATACCGCTATACAATTACAACCCGTTTTTGCTTTTGGACACAAATACCCTATTGCATTGCAATTTGCAACATCTTTTTTTACATTTTCTTTGTTCATAAATACACGTTTTAGGGCTTTTCTTGGCCAACAGCGGTAAAGTTTTTAATGCTCAAACAAGAAAATATATATATATATATATGGTTATCCTCATCCAAATTTGAACGAGCGATGAACTAAACTACTAAAAATCGATATTAAATTAACATAATCTTAACACGTTGTTATACGATTTTTAACCACGGTTAAAATGATTGAAATTAATGACAGAAAAATACGAGAATTTAAATATCTACAAATTACTATCGATATTAAAATTAATAATTTAGAAATAAAATATTCCCACATTCTTTATTAATGATCAATAATTTGAGAAGAAGAAGGAGAAGAATATTTAATTTAATAAACACAAAGAATGGAGAAGACAAAAAAATAAAAATAATAATAATAATAAATAAAATAGCATTCCAAATGGTCCCTTTTTTGTATGGGAATTTTCACTCCCTATGCATGACTCAATTTAATGATTATTATATTAAAAAAAAAACATTTTGTGTCTCTATCCAGTAAATGTCTGATGTTTTGCAACGGGGGGATCCAATGTGTTGTAGGATCAAATTTTTGTGTGTATTTGTCCCTTTCAATTATATATGTTTTTAATTTATTTATATCAATATTTCCGTTTTTTTTTAATAAAAAATAACATTACCGAGATTTGAATACGATACCTTATTCTCTAACACGTCAATAGATAACCGTTTGTATAGCACTTCTTGTATAGGATTCGGAATATAAATTCATCATCTGATGACTCCGACCTTTTCATGCATCTCTAGTGGCATGATGTGAGATCCCATATCGGCCAGAGAAGGGAACGGAACAGTCCTTACAAGGGTATGAAAGTTTTTCCCTAATAGATGCGTTTTAAAATTGTGAGACCGACGACGATACGTAACCGGTCAAATTAGACAATATCTACCAGCGGTGGGTTTGAGTCTGTTACATATGATTATGTTACTTGACTTGAACAACTGAAAAAACGGTCCCCACAAACCAATATGGTTCCTTCGAGCATGTTTTGTCCTTACTCACATATTTTTTAAAAAGAATCTCGGGGACACGAGGCATTATTATTATTATTATTATTATTATTATTATTATTATTATTATTGAGAAAATAGTTTTTTTGAATTAGTAACTCATGAATTTACCGCAACCGATTGAAAGGAACAAAACACAATAAATGAACCAAAAGTAAGTCTGTCGATATAAAGTTGATCTCATCTCCGAAACCCATCTCTTTTGATTTAAATGATATTCATGTTCGTACGTATGAATGCGACGCTGATTTTTTTTCTTTTTAATAAAATTTATGCGGTTAGAATCAATACATTTTAAATACAGACATGACAATTCAATTTTTTTTTTCTTTACGAATTCAATTATATAAACCGTTCGACGTATCGATCGATGACATGTTTAAATCAAACGGAAAATTATTTTTAAAAAATAAAAATGAAAATGAATAAATGGGGTGACCTAGAAATGGTGTCCCACATCCAATATGTTAAATGAGAAATGGACAAAGAGCATTAACTCACTACACATAATGAAGGGTAAAAAACAGTGCAAATTTTGGTGGTCCTTTTGGCATAGACAGGTTGGAATTTACCCTAAAGTAAAAAGAAAATGGTAAAAAAAAAAGGGAATTACTGTAATTTCTTTATTGTAGATTTGGTTTGAAAAGGGTATGGCCTAAATTTGTGAAAAATAGGGGTGAAATTGTGCAGCCATGGCCATGTCTGCCCTCTCAGACAAAGATTTTGGGTATCTTTGACACCCTACATTCAACCCACCCTTTAAATTTAAGGTCAATTCCGACCACAAAAACCTCATCGCTTATTTTTCTATCTACAATATCCCTTATCTTTCGTTTTGAGTATTACTGTTCACAGTACTCTCCAAGATCACGGGTTTATAAGTAAGGAACACTATCCCTGTTAAGATGGGCACTTTGGAGCAACTAAAAGTAACGTCGTGAGAGCTTATGCTCAAAGTGGATGATATCTTAATATTGTGGTGGTCTGTGGTTTCTAACGTGATATTACAGTCATGTTAATAGAATTCTCAAGTGTCGAATGAAGAAGTTGTGAGTCTCGAAGGTATAATCAAGGTTATTTAAGTGTCGAACAAATGATGTAATTTGTTGTTCAATGGCTCTTAAGAGAACGAAGTCTCAGGGGAGACTCTACGGTGTACTTTGGAACACTTTGTGGAAGTTTATGGTTTCTAACAAAAGACTCGTTTGTTGGTCGGGACATTTAAACTTTGATGTCATCGGACTAATGTAACAATTGGGTCTTTTAAAAGACGTTTGAGATACCGATATCGATTTGAAATCCTTTTGAATTAGGTAATGGTCCAATAGGCCCAAAAATGAAATCTACCCTTTGTTTAGGCCCATTTGCAAACCATATTTGTACATGGATGGTAGCCAAAGTATTAGCTGATGTTTGATGGTAATTATAAACATTCATAGCGTTAATAAACATCCTTACCTTTCCAAGTAAAGTGGAAAACAAAAGGAAATGGAATTGTTTTGTCGTCTCGATAGCGGGATACGATAGAACGTGCGTCTAAAATTTATATGAAGAGACTGCTACAATGTGACTGACAGTTTTGTATTGTTAAATATATGAATTACTTTAAAATTTTGCACTGAATTGTTATCTGAGGCACGAATTTGTGTCATTCTGCCTAATGTGCAAGATCCCTGTAAATAGTAATGGAAGAACAATACATGTAAAGTAACAATATATAGATCTATATATTGTTCAAGTTAGACCAAGATTTGTATTAGTATAGCAAGAATAAGAATTAGGTAGCATATCTCGTGCTTGAGTCTTCTATTTCTATGAGATTGATCTGGAGTTCCCGAGTTGATCCCAACTTAACCGACCATGAGTTTACTAGGGGTTGAACTTATGGGCATGCCTTTTGGCTCCTAGGGGCCTAGTTGGTCCGAGACTTTGTTCCACCTAAGCCCATCTCATATGTTAGTGCTAATTTCTTTACATTTTCTTTACGGTCTCCTCATATAGACAAATTTCGATTTTTCTTATGAGTTTGAATCCTCCCGAAACATTTTTTTAATCAAACCATACAGCAAATTAAGGATATAATGGTTAATCTTTTGTTCATTCATGAGTTTCTAAGCTCCAAAGAAAAATCCTAGTTTCGAATGCTACCCAACGCTCTCTCAAATGCAAGAATACCCCAAATTCGAGCAATTAAGAAACACCAACGTGTCTCACCCAAATTCGGAAATCGGCTTATCTCGCGGCCTCCATACTTCCGTAATAGAAAATCAATTCATCAAACCCGAAAGCTTGAGATGCGGCAGACACCCACTTGATCCACTACAACCCCTTTTGTTGTGCATACAAGATTTCGATGCATCGATGAGAGATAAACCCATCAAAGTTTTCCTTCTTCGTTTTCGAGGAGATAAAATTTGATCGGCGCCGGTGACGTAAATTCAAGCTGATTGACAATCAAACCTTACTGGGTAATCTTAGATTAAGCATTTTTCTGCAATCCCATCTCCCATTTCAGCTCTGTTCGAACTTGATCGAATGGCTACCCTCTCGATTGGGATTCATTTGCCCCCATCGCGGCATTGGAAGAGATTTTCATTTCATTCCCACTCTCCCGTTTCACTCCCATTTCACACGAGCTATGGCTCTTCTTTGAGTAGAATCAGAGCTCCAAGGTTGCTTGGTAAGAACCTTCTCGCGCGGGCTGAAGACGAGGATAAAAGCTCTTCTTCGTTTCAGCAGCAGCAAGCTCCACCCAACTTCAGCAAACAATTGGAGGTTTCCTTATTCAAACTTCTGCTAAATGTTCTAAACTATTTTTTGAATTAGCTTTGGTTGTTGTTCTGTTGGTTCATAATGATGATATTGTCAATTTAGCATGTCTAGTAGCGGTTTGAGCTAATCAGCGGCTCATTCATGTTCATCTCTGGTTATATAATGATAGGAACTCTCATCGAAGTCAGGAACATGTGATCCCTTATGCTCAGTTGATGAAATAAGCTCTCGGGATTTTGAAGATAGTTATCAGCCACAGGCTGATTTAGTGAAGGCTTTTGCAATACTTGCAGCTGCCCTTACTGGGATTGTGGCTATTAATCACTCCTGGGTTGCTGCTAATCAGGTTCATATGTTGGGATAGTGGCTATTAATCACTCAATGATAAGCTGTGACCTTCTATGTTTCATGAAACTTTTGGTACAGGATCTTGCTATGGTGTTGCTATTTAGTATAGGATATGCTGGAATCATTTTTGAAGAAGCTCTTGCTTTCAACAAGAGTGGAGTGGGATTGTTGATGGCGGTTGGCTTGTGGGTTGTTCGAAGTATTGGGGTATGATACTGTTTCTCTCAATTCTAGTTTTAGGACTATCTGGTTGAATGCTGAATTGTAGCTTCCTTATGTGCATATGGCTGTAGGTATGAATAGTATCTATATCTATTTCGTGTATACAATTAGATCAACAAATTTCTGGTAGGGAGATAATTTCGACATCTTAAAAGCCTCGAGTTAGTTGTATATACTCTTCATGTGCGTTAGAATTCCCTAATGAATAACTGTGAGATCCCACGTTGGTTTGAGAGGAGAATGAAACATTCCTTATAAGGGTGTGAAAATCTCTCCCTAGAAGACGTGTTTAAAAACCGTGAGGCTGACGATGATACGTAATGGGCCAAAGCAGACAATACCTGCTAGCAGTGAGCTTAGGTCATTACAAATGGTATCAAAGTCAGACACTGGACGGTGTGCCAACAAGGATGCTGGGTCTCCAAAGGAAGTGGATTGTGAGATCCTACATTGGTTGTAGAGGGGAATGAAACATTCCTTATAAGGGTATAATAAACCTCTCGCTAGAAGACGCGTTTTAAAACCGTGAGGCTTACGGCAATATGTAACAGGCCAAAACGGACAGTATTTGCTAACGGTGGGCTTAGGCCATTACAAATGGTATCAAAGCCAGACACTGGACGGTGTGCCAGCGAGGACACTTGATCTCCAAGGAGAGTGGATTGTGAGATCCCACATCGATTGGAGAGGGAACGAAACATTCTTTATAAGAGTGTGAAAACCTCTCCCTAGAAGATGCGTTTTGAAATCGTGAGGCTGACTGTGATATGTAACGGGCCAAAGTGGATGATATCTGCTAGTGGTGGGCTTAGGCTCTACAAATGGTATCAAAGCCAAACACCGAACGGTATGCCAGCGAGGACGCTGGGTCCCCAAGGGGAATGGATTGTGAGATCCTACATCGGTTGGAGAGGGGAATGAAGCATTTCTTATTAGGGTATGGAAACCTCTCCCTAGAAGACGTGTTTTAAAATTGCGAGGTTGACGGCGGTACGTAACAGGCCAAAGTGGACAATATCTTCCAGCGGTAGGCTTAGGCCACTACAAATGGTATTAAAGCCAGACACCGAACGATATGCCAACCCCCAAGGGGAGTGGATTGTGAGATCCCATATTGGTTGGAGAGAGGAACGAAACATTCCTTATAAGGGTTTGGAAATCTCTCCCTAGAAGACGCGTCTTAAAACCGTGAGACTGACAGTGATACGTAACGGGCTAAAGCTGACAATATTTGCTAGTGGTGGGCTTGGGATGTCACAATAACTGACATTCTTGTTGACTTTTTTTATTTTTCTTCATCCAAATTGAAACTGGAAGCAAAATGAAGAACATTGCAGCTGATAAATTGATATTTCACCTCTCAATAGTGCAGAAGTACACCAAAACTATTACTCTAAACAGCATTTTTTGAATGATAACTTCTGTTATAATTTCATACATAGGCTCCATCCACCGAAATTGCTGCTTCAGAGCTAACACATGCCACAGCAGAAGTCAGTGAAATTGTGTTCTTCTTGCTTGGGGCGATGACCATAGTCGAGATCGTCGACGCCCATCAAGGATTTAAGTTGGTTACAGACAGTATAACGACTCGAAAACCACGAACTCTTCTCTGGGTGGTCAGTGCTCTATTACCATTCCAATGATATTTGATGTTAATGTGTTTTACATACAGTTCTTCTTAAAACAGAGTAATGATATTTTCCCATTATTTGGTTGTTCTTATCACCTTCAACTGATCTAAAACTCTTATATTGCAGATTGGGATTGTAACCTTTTTTCTAAGTTCAATCCTTGACAACCTGACAACCACAATTATCATGGTTTCGTTATTGCGAAAACTCGTTCCTCCGTCAGAGTATCGCAAGTATGCACGCTTTGTATGCTCATGATTGGTTTATTATTGCATTCCTCTTCGATTCTCGTGGTTGTATTAGTCTAATGTATACTGTAACGTGCTGGTTCGTGTCGGTGTGGGGCACATGATAGGACCTACAAGGCTCCTATAAAGTATACCTGGAAGAAGAAATGTAGGAGTGAAAGTGACTAGTTAGGTGTCATGGAGGGTATCTTTTTGCATAGAAGGGGACGTGGGACGTTCGTGATAAAATAGTTTGAAAAGTAGAAACTAGTTGAGGGAGAGAGAGATCCCACATCGGTTGGAGACAAAACGAAACATTTTTTATAAGGGTGTGAATACTTCTCCCTAGTAGACATGTTTTAAAAACCTTGAAGGAAAGCCCAAAGAGGACAATATCTGCTAGCGGTGGGCTTGGGCTATTAGAAATGGTATCGGAGCCAAACACCGGGTGATGTGCCAGCGAGGAGGTTGAGCCCCGAAGGGGGTAGACTCGAGGCGGTGTGTCAGCAAGGATGCTGGACCCTGAAGAGGGGTGAATTGGGGGGTCCCACATTGATTGGAGAAACGAACAAGTGCCAGCAAGGACGTTGGGTCCTGGAGGAGGGTGGATTGTGAGATCTCACATCGGTTGGGGAAGAGAACGAAGCATTCTTTATAAGGGTGTGGAAACCTCTCCCTAGCAGACGCGTTTTAAAAACCTTGAGGGGAAGCCCGAAAGGAAAAGCCGAAAGAAAACAATATCTGCTAGCGGTGGGCTTGAGCTATTGCACTCAAATAGTCTGAAAACTGGAATTTCTTCTCTTCTCTACTGTTTACTAACCTCTTTTTCTTATCAATTGTCATATCAGCACAATGCTGTAGTTTGGTATTTATTGGTGAGCCTTTGTTTTCCAATCAATTCTATGTTCTTCATTTAAGAAATGGATCATTCAAACCAGGCTACTCGGAGCTGTAATCGTTATAGCAGCTAACGCGGGCGGTGCATGGACACCTATTGGAGATGTAACCACAACCATGCTATGGATACATGGTCAGATATCAACAATGCCAACACTCAAAGTATTATTCGATCTGAAATGCTATGATTTAACGCGTATTTATTTACAGATGGATCGTATTTCTGATACATGATGTACTTATTTTAATCTGAAATTCACTTTTGAGTTCCTTCAATTGCATCTGTGTTGTTCAGGACTTGTTTATACCTTCGGCTGTTTCACTTATAGTTCCGTTGTCTCTTCTGTCCCTAACAAGGTATAGGCTTTGTAACTAATTGTGCCATTCAATTATTCTTTTGATTGAACTGAGTTGCAAGTTTTTCTTTTGTGGGATTCAGTGAAGTCAATGGAAAGGGACAGGATTTTTCGAACGTTATGGCGTCCGAGCAGATGGCTCCTCGTGGAAAGCTCGTCTTCTCTGTCGGTGTCGGAGCGTTGGTCTCTGTTCCAGTGTTCAAGGCCCTCACAGGTTTGCCTCCCTACATGGGTATGCTGCTTGGACTTGGAATTCTGTGGATTCTCACTGATGCAATTCACTATGGTGAATCGGAACGACAAAAGTTGAAAGTTCCTCAAGCTTTATCTCGTATCGATACGCAAGGAGCGCTATTTTTCCTCGGTATCCTTTTGTCTGTCAGCAGGTGAGTGCACCATCTACCCTCCATTCCAGATTTCATACTATTTCTTTTGCCTGTGTGCAAATCAATGTTACGTATATATATAGTCGATCTTCTAACTCCTTTAGAACCTATCACTCAAATGGTTTACCAAGTCTAATTTGTCAATTTCAGCTTAGAGGCTGCAGGAATCTTACGCGAGTTAGCAAACTACCTCGACGCTCATATTCCGAACACTGAACTCATTGCGAGTGCAGTCGGTGTTATATCAGCTATTATAGACAATGTCCCATTAGTTGCAGCAACAATGGGAATGTATGATCTCTCTTCCTTCGCGCAAGATTCCGAGTTCTGGCAGCTGATAGCGTTTTGTGCTGGCACTGGTGGATCCATGCTTATAATTGGATCTGCAGCTGGAGTTGCATTCATGGGGATGGAGAAGGTGGACTTCTTTTGGTACTTGAGAAAGGTGACCAAGATCAAACTGTGTTCCTTCTCAGTCCATTCTCTTTTCCAAGTCGAATCGATTGTTCCATTTTCTCTTGTTCATTTTCTGCAGGTTAGCGGCTTCGCCTTTGCTGGATATGCTGCTGGAATTGCTGCCTATTTAGCTCTTCATAACCTCAACACATCGCTACCTACAACCATTGCTGAGGTGCCTTCCATTATGGGATTCATAAACTGAACATTTTTGACGACTTCAAATAAACAAGGATATGGCTGTTTTCCATTTATATCAGTGAGTTTTCAAGGGTGGGAACATTCTTAGATAGTGATGAACTTTCTTGCACGTTATAGTGTGTGTAACTCTTTTCTATAAGCCCCCAACCAAAGCTGTAGAAACTGCAAGAGCATCCAATCAAAAGTATATGATCATTCTTGAAACTTAGTGAAGCACATTTCTTCATTCGAAAAGTTGAGATAACAAACCAGCTTATTTAAATGGAAAACTATCAAAATTGAGGCCAAACATTTAGGAATGTGTCCAAATCCCGAGAGGTTGACAGGCGGCCTTATTTGGAGAGGAGGGAAGAGGGGAAGGAAAGGGTCGAGCCCATATGACCACGTTACTTTCTACAGCTTGAGGAAAACAAACTCTTCAATTGCTGGAACATCACCGATCCTCTTCAAGGATTCCTTGCTGGGCTGTTCATCGACACCAATGGCCATAACAGCCTGCTTTCGAGGAGCAATCCTTCCAACACTCATGAAGCTCACATTAACATTTTCTTCTCCGAGAATGCTTCCAACCGTTCCAATCATACCTGGCTGGTCAACCTGCCTACAGAGTATGATGCTACCCTCCAAACTAACATCGACTTCGAAAGACCCGACCTTTGTGAGGTGAGGGATTCCATCTTTCACAAGTCCTTCCACTGTTATCTCCCCAGAATCCGATATAGCACTGGCAAATTTGGATTCCACGTTGGCAATCTGGACCTGTATGTATTCTAATGGTTTCTCAGGCGACCCGTCCAGAATGACTCGCTCCTCGGATATCCTTAGTCCTCTCTGTTTGGCGGTGAAGTCAGCATTCACCAAGTTCACGAAAACACTGGAAATCGGTTCTATGAGACCTTTGGTTATCATGGCACGAAGAAGCCTGGTGTCAAGATCATCAGGAGCTCTAGAGGAAGCGTATGTTACTTTCACAGTTTTCACACCGCTTCCTCCTGCTACCAATTGGACAGCCAGTCTTCCCAATTTCTCAGCAAGTTCAACAAATGGTTTCAGCTCCGTTAACACCTGTAGGGGAGAAACGATACTTTGTTAGAACCCTTACATACCAAAAACTTGAGAATTAGTTCATTGAAAATAGAATGCACAATGAATAATTACAAGTCACATCTATCACTCAGCAAACCTTGATGATGTACGGCAAAGTAATGAATTGGAGAAGAAAAAAAAAGTCATCCATTTATAGAGAGGCACTACACTATAATCACTGGAAGTAAGGTTTTGGTAGCATTCAGAACCATCTATATTAAACAGGTTCTGAAAATCATCACAAGACCAAAATTTTAACAGAACCATCTATCACTCTAACTGTTGGAGGACTACAATTTAGATTCTTTCTTTTTTTTTCTTTTTTTTTCATAGGACTACATTCAGCTTTATAAAAATGGGGATAAATGTCAAGGCTTCTAGATGAAAATCATTAAAAAGAAGAATCTTACTCTGTTGCATAGCATAATGAATCAGAAAACCTAGAGACATACCCACTTGGGAATGCAAGAAAATCAATAAAACAAATAACGACAAATAGTAAAGAGGTCGACAAGAACAGAACTAGAAGGAAGTACTTCAGATAGATGTTTAAGTGATCATGAAATACGAAACATGAGAGTGATGGAAGATTCGAAACTACGGGATTCTACCTCTGCAGGAACCATCGGAGCATTGACAGCAGTAGCCGCAAGCTCCCCTTTCAAGGCTCCAACAACAGCTTCAGCTATTTCAACAGCAACTCCTTCCTGCATGTACCAGATGCAAAGATAATTATAAATTACAATAAGGAAAGCACAAGCTTTAAGTCCTTCGATTTAAAACACACCTGAGCCTCCATTGTGCTGGCACCCAGATGAGGAGTTACAGTGACATTCTCATGCTGAATCAACTTGCTATCTTTAGGAGGTGGTTCCTCAGTGAAAACATCAAGTGCAGCCTATCAGAAAAAGAAACGTGATACAATCATTGCGTTTAATGATAATTAGAAACTTCAAGTTTGGGTAGCAGGAATGAAAAGAACCAACCTGAGCAACAATTCCAGCATCTAGCGCCCTTACAAGAGCTTCTTCATCAATTACGCCTCCGCGGGCAACATTCACAATCCTTACTCCTTTCTTCATCTTTGCAAAATTCTCATCATTAAGGATCTTTGACGTGGCTGGAGTTAAAGGCATATGCAAAGAGATGAAATCAGCAGTTCCAATGGCTTCGTCAAAGCTCACAAGCTCTACGCCTATCGCACGAGCACGATCAGCTGGGGCATATGGGTCGTGTGCAATTACATGCATGCCAAGTCCCTTTGCACGCCGAGCAACTTCAGTTCCAACTTTGCCGAATCCCATTACAGCCAGTGTTTTCCCCACAAGCGATACACCGACATATTTGTTGCGTTGCCACTTTCCTGCGGTGGAGAAGAAAATGTAAAAATCATGAGTAGTTCGTTTCAACAAAGGCATATCATATAGAACATCACACCCAATAAATCTGACCATCAAAAACCTCGACGGGCTCCAAAAGGGAAAGAGAACATCCGATGCAGAGAGATTATTTATTCTTTGCTATTTTTACTTCAAATCGTAAATCCCAACCTAAGTAAGCATAAGATATGAATTTTCTACATAAAAATCCCCGACAGGTTTCCACTTTTTACAGCGCGCATCGATGCTTACAAGAAAGAAACGTACGGGGAATTTTTTTTGGGGCAATTCGCTTTAGACATTAAAATAATTCTTTTCAGACAGATTTAAATGAAATGCTCGTCCAATTTAAGATAAAAGGCCGAGATCTTTCCGAAGTTTTTCCACTTTCCATGGTTTCGAGCAGATCCAAAGCAAACCACAGGCTAAAAGACACCACGATAAGACAAGCTGATCGTGACAGACAAACCAAAAAATAAACGTACCAGCTTTAACAGACGCATCGGCTTGAGCAACATTTCTGGCCATTGCAGTCAAAAGCGCAATTCCGTGCTCAGCGGCGGCTACCGTGTTTGCAGTCGGAGCATTCACCACTAAGCAACCATGCTCAGTGGCCGCCGCCAGATCCACGTTGTCAATGCCAACACCAGCCCTCCCAACGACCTTCAACCTCCCTCCAGAGGATTCAAACACCTCACGGCTGACCTTAGTCCCACTCCGCACAATAATCGCATCACAGAGCGAGATCTTGGTGCAAAGCTCCTCAGGACTCAGATTATACGAGCAATCAACATTAGCAAAATCCTTGAGAAGATCAAGACCCGCTTCACCCAGCTTCTCCGCAACAAGAACCGTCGGCTTCGCATCCATAGACGCAGAAACCAACACCACAAACCGCGGCGCGCCAACACTCCGTCGACGAAGATCAACAGAAAAAGCCGAAGGAACAGGAATCTTAGAAGACAGAGAAGAAAGTACCGAGTTCCCAAGCGCCGGCCTACGGAGCGTAAACGAAGCGGAAGTAGCCATTTCTCGTCGGAATGAAAAAAACCACCGGCTGAGCAACGGAGGTCGGAGAGAGGACAAGGAAGATCTAGGGTTTAACAGGAAAGGTAAGAGGTTTAAGCTCAGTGAATGGAAACAGAGCGTCGGATATATGGTTGGCAGATGACGTGAAAAACACGCGCTTGTGATGAGAGTGGGGAAATGGGAAATGGAATTTGTTTGGTGGAGCTGCCTTAAACTGCAAGCAACTTGGATTATTTAACGCAAAATTAGTAATTAAAATAATTAAAATGAACGGTCGATAAATTCTTGGATTTACTTAAAAATAGGATAAAATGTTTGGTTCCTTTGAAGGATCCGCTTTGTTTCTTCTAAAAATATTATTAATTCAAAGTAATTTTAATTTAGCAATAATGATTAATTTATCCAATATTTTTTTATAAAAATAATTAAAGAAAACTTAATTTTTTTAGGAAAATTAAAAAAATTAATAGCCGCAAGTTTCATGTGATCTGGAATTATTTATTAGTGAGAAAGTATGTAACAAATTACTAACCTTCCATTTATATTTATTCGTATTAAGAAGTAAATAAACGGTATTATGACGTCATAAACCAACTTAAATAATGAAAGAAATTATATTTAGTTGTTTTTATAAGATTTTTGTGGTGAAATTAAAAATGTATTTAGTAAAAAGGAAGAAATGTGAAATGTCGGTTTTGTCCTTTTTGGTTTAAGGACATTTTTTTTTTCTCCACTTTTTATGTTGTCTTTATTAGATATAAAAAAAAATAAATACTTTTATAAAGTGGATATGAAGATCAAATGAAATGAAATTAGATTTAATCTGAAGTTTATTATATGGGTATTTTAAAGATTAGGGTTTAGGGTTTTTAAAAAGGAAGTAGGATTGGGCCATGAAGGTCATTGGGTTGAAAGTGTTGGACTTGGGAGTGGTACTCCTTTCAAAGGAGTGTTCACATAAGATCCCACCTAGTGTAGAGGGTTTACTATACTAGACAAATAGTGTATTCATCCTCTTTATAACAATGGTGTATGAGGGAGTGAGATCCCGCGTCGGTTGGAGAAGAGTACGAAATATTTCTTGTGTTATCTCCCTCTTTGTAACAACGGTGACGTGAGGATGTGAGATCCCACGTTAGTTGGAGAGAGAAACAAAACACTATTTATAAGGGTGTGAAACCTCTCTCTGTTACATCATAACGAGCCAAAGCGGACAATATTGCTAGTAGTGGGCTTGGGGCTGTTACAAATGGTATCAAAGTCAGTCACCGGGCGGTGTGCCCGAAGACGTTGGGTCCGTAAGAGGGGTGTATTGTGAGACTCCACATGGTGGGAGAGGAAAACAAAAAGTCTTTATAGGTGTGGAAGTCTCTCCATAGTAGACGAAATCTCTCCCTAGGAGACAGTGGAAATCTATCTGTAAACATGTTTATAAAGGGCCTTATAAGAGTGTGGAAGTCTCTTCCTAGTAGACATTGAAAATCGGGTGTAGAAGTCTCTCCCTAGTAAACACATTTAAAATTTCAAGGGTACGACCATTAAAACATAATATATATGATACTACTAATCAACGAATAAAATTAGAGGTATTTTTGAGTTGGGTCGGATTTAAACATTTTTTTTTAGACAAATCCAATTGTTCGGATTCCAACTTTTTCCACTTACAAAATAATGAATGGGAAAGTTGAAGAGGAAAAGATGGAGGCTGAGAAATAGAAGAAACTCCATGATCAAATCAATTAGCTCTAGGAAGAACAAACTTTTTCCAGAACTTGGACAGCCTCTCTCATGGTGGGTCTCTTTTGAGGCACAAAGCAAGCACACCTAAACCCTAATCTAAAAATCTCCATTACAGCCTCCTCTTTCCCTTCCAATTCCCCTCTAATAGTCGGATCCACCATCTTCTTCATCCGCCCCTCGTCTTCAACGCCGCCCTCCCTCTCCCTCACAATTTTCCCGCTCAGAAGCTCCACCAGAATCAACCCGAACGAGTACACGTCCCATTTAGGGCTCGGTTTCAGATTCTTCAGCGATTCCGGCGCCTGGTACGCCGATCCCATACTCACAGCGGGGCTTCCTCCGCCGCCGCCGCCGTCATGGTGATCGCGATTCGGCGTGGATCTGTGGCTGCCGAAGTTCCGGGATGAAGTGGAGGCGAAGGCGATCTTGGAACTGCGGGAGAGGAGCTTGTTGAGGCCGAGATCGGTGATTAAGGGCTCCATGTCGGCGTTTAACAGGATGTTGGAAGGCTTCAGGTTGCCATGGACGTGCTTCTTGTCGTGGATGAAAGCCATTCCTCTGGCGATTCCTCTGGCGATTTTCAGTCGGACTTCAAATGATAGATGGATCTGGGAAGAAGACGATGAACTCTGTTTTTCTGAATTAATAAATTCATTTCATTAATTTAGTATAGAAAGATCATGAGGAATTAATACAATTCAAAGTAAATATTGATAATTAAATAAGTACAAAATTAATTAGAATAATGAACTTACTGTGAATGGAGGTTGCAAGGCAGCCATTGGAGACGTAATCATAGATTATGAGCTTTTCATCTTCTCCCCAAAAGAACCCGCGAATTTTCACCAAATTTTGATGTCGAAGCTTAGCAATGGCTCTCATTTGCGCCTCGAAATCCCTCAATCTCTCAAAGTTGACGTCGCCGATCCTTCTGACGGCGAACGCCGTACCGTCCTCCAGCACCGCCTTGTACACGATGCTTCCGCCACTTGCTCCAAGTATATATGCTGACGCCTTTAACAATGTCTCCAATTCCATCTCCGTTTCTCCGTCCAATGTCACCAGCACGCCGTTTTTCTTACTGTCTCTGTTCACTCCGCCGTAGTTTGCTCCGGATTGCTCCCTCTGTTCTTCGCCGTCGGAAGAACTTGTCGCCTCCGATGTATCTTCTCCTTTGTTGGCCAAACAGAACAACACCGATGAAGGTTTTTTTTGGGTGTTATGGCGGTCTTGGTCTGAGCCAATCGGCGGCTTCTTCTCGGCGGATTTAGAGGTTTTGGAATTGGGACTTGTTTGTTTCCGGTGATGGTAGACGTAGAGAATCCCGATGGCCAGAATGGTGATTCCGGCAAGGTCTCCGACCGCGATTGCGGCTATTGTGATGGGTTTCATGGTGTTTTGCGGCTGAGAAGTTTGCGTCCCGTTTGGACCTCCGGGGGACTTTGTTGCTGGAATAGAGCCGATTGTTTTCGGTATGGCGGCGATTGCCGGAGAAGAAGATGAAATTTCAGAAACATTTGGGGGAATTGTTAGTGAGGAATGAATCGAACAGAGGTGCTTCAATGGCTTCCCACAGAGATCCTCATTTCCGGCGAACGCCTCTGTTTTCTGGCTGAGCAGAGCAGCCGACTGAGGAATCGCTCCGGTGAGATTGTTGAAAGAGAGATCCATCGTCGCATTCGCCGGAATCCACTTCGCGAACTCCGGTGGAACGGGACCTGAAATTTTATTGTAAGAGAAGTTCAAAGACCGTAGTTTTTCCCCACCGAAATCCGCCGGCAAAGACCCATTGAGCAAATTAGAAGACAAATCCAAAACCTCAACCCAACTGAAATTCCCAGGAATCTCTCCGACGAAATAATTACTCCTCAGAGAAACGACGGTGAGATTCTTCAGAGCAGTGAGATTTCCGGGCACTTTCCCGGCCAACGCATTATCAGACAGATTCAAAACCTGAAGACTCTTCAAACCCCCAATATCCGCCGGCAACTCCCCGGAGATTACATTGTTCGAAAGAGAAAGAATCTGAAGCTCCGAAGCATTGAAAATGGAAACCGGGAGAGACCCATTAAAGAAATTACCGGAAAGATCAAGAAGACGAAGGTGTTCGATCCTTCCCAGCTCATCAGGAATGGAACCCAGAAGCTGGCTGCCAGGGAGTGAGACGGCAGTGACTCTGAGCAAATCCGGCCATCCGCCGCCATAGCCACGGAGGTCGGTGCAGGTGACTCCACGCCAGGAACAGGGTGTGGCATCATAAACATTCCAATTAGCGAAAACGGACAAGGGATCGCCGAGAATGGAGCGTTTGAGAGACAACAAGAGGGCGCCATCGCTGTTAAGAGCAAAAGAGGGAAAATGAAGGAGAGGGAAAAAGAAAGTGAAGCTCCAAAACAGAGCCTTGTTAGTGGCATCGAAGAAGTTCCATGAATTCCTGTTCTGCAACAGATCTTGCATCATCTTTCTGGGTTCTATAACAAAATCATTTCCATCAGAAGGAAGAAGGAGATGGGAAGCAGAAAGAGACCCACTGAACTTAACTCCCTGGCTTTACCAAATCTGTAGACAGAGACAGACAGAGACAGTGGAGGAATCTTGAAAATGGGGTCAGCCAAGGAAAGTGTATTCAGGATGTGAAGAACAGTCTCTTGAAAAACAGAGGGAGAATGAGAGCAGCACAGTGACTAGCTTATCTAAAGTCCCAACGTACTAAAGTAGCGAAATTCCTCGTTCCTAAGTTCCAATCTGCACGAAAAGCACAACATCTTAAGCATTGTCTTAAAGAGAGGCTTCGTAAAATCACCATCCAATTCTTAACAAGAAGGAATTCGAACCTCCGACCTTTTTACTAATTGCGAACAATACATCAATTCTATTCATAACATTACCATCTACATCAGTGTATCCTATGGTCACAAAAATACTTCAAATCAATTTATGAATTTATGAATGCTTGATAAGTTATGGGCACTCTCAAAGATGTGAACAGACTCCATTGGGCATTGGGAGATGGGAAGTTTGTAATATTATTATATGTAAACATGAAGACCAAAAAAGAAATAAAGGGAAGGCATAAAATAAAGTGATAGTGGGAATTCCTAGACAAACTTGATCACACCCACAAAACAATGTCCCAATTTTGATACCTTTTTGGTACAGTTTCAAAGGTATTCAGACAAAATCTTTTTCTTAAATAATATATATTTCCTCACAATTTCTCATACAAAGCTTTTTATGTAGGGATATGGTCAAATTCATATAAAGGGTGTGTGGAAAAGATCTAAAAGTTATTCCTTTATGTTCTTTTGTGTGAGAGGTATCACAATGCTTCTTCGATCATCATAAATAAATAGCCGTTACATGATATTAACTATTTGAGGCATAAGTCTTCTTTACTTAAAAGTTTTTGTACTAATAAAAATAATCATCATTTTCTCTACTATTAATTATAGAAACACGAGTCAATTCAAACATAGTTCAGTGGATAAGACACTCATTAAAATTTTAAAAGTTGGAGATTCAAATCTCACTCACAAATTCAAACATTGAAACTTTGGCATTTTCATTGATATCAAAATTTATTCCTTAGCTAAAAGTTAATCATTTTTTTTTTCAATAAGTACATCGTCTTGATATCCAAAAATGTGTTTAAACATACTCGCAAAATCTAATGAACACTAGCCATTCAAATGCAAAAAAGTTCTTATCCAAAACAAATTCAAGAAAATATGGACATTGAAAAGATGTTACATATACGTACGTACATATATATATATATATATACACACATACATACGCATAAATACATATATATAGGAAAGAAGGTATTAGCCAAGGTCCACCCCACCACCAAACACTTGATTCCCACATTGCATTGCCAAAGTTTCCATGGCAAGATCTTCTCTTTCTCAACAAATATGTTCATACTATTTTACATACAAATTATGATTATAAAAAAACACCTTCTTAAGATTTATTAAAAATGTAAGGACTAAACTAAAACATTTAAGATTTATTAAAAATGTAAGGACTAAACTAAAACATTTAAAAGTGACGGGACTAAAATGAAATGAGGTTTAAAGGACAAGGACCAAAAAGATAATTTAAGTTAAGACAATTTCTACTTCAAATAGTATCGGTAAACCTAACAGTAATTTTTTTTTTTTTCAATTCCACAACAAATCAATTTTCATTCACATTCGGACAATCAAAAGCAAGCATGGATTGTATAAGTTTATTTAAGAATTTGATATTAGAATAGAGGGTGATTTGAAAGCGATTAAAATAATCTCAGTAACTGAATATAAATGGAAACCTGTTCTCCAGCAAGTAATTGGTCTCCCTAATAGACGCATGCATGCATCCTCTTTGTCTTCAGCTTTCGTCCTTTGGATCTAAAAAGAGTTTGAACAAAACATGAACAATGATCCCTATCCCTGCTACAAACAATCAGCTTCAAATTCACTTTTCTCCAACAATCTTATTCCCTTCATGAATTAGCCTGCACAAAGCTTCCTATAAGGAAATCCCAATTGGTGTTATCTAAGAGCCCATTTTGTAATGACTTTCTAAGTGCACAAAAACACTTTCTAGATCCATAATCTGGAGTGGGAAGACCTAAGTTTGTAGTGTAAGAATTAAAAGTGCTTGGATTGTACAAATGAATGAGTTTCAAAAGTCTCCACACGACATCTGTACTAGATTTATGAGCTTGAGATCTGTCTTAAAAGTAGGCTTTCAAGAATCTAAACTTACGTAACTTGTAAGATTAACAATGACATAACATTGTTCTAATTTAATAAGCCAATCTAAAAAACCAACACCCCCATAAGGTAATAAATGCTCTATCCATTTGGCCTTTGTCTCCTTTTTTGCTTCCTATGGTTCGGCACAAACCATGTGCTGGTACTAGTAACTTTGCAGATACATACATACATATATATATATATATAGTCATATATATATATATATAGTCATAGCTAAGATGCACTTGAGAATTTTATAAAGAACCGTAAGTGATTTGGACAGCTTAAATAAATATATAGCAAAACCCCATACAAACCAGGGGACAAAAACACATGTGCTTTGGTGCAGATGTGTCCCAGTAACAATAATTTCTCTATTCCATGCGAGTCTTTGATAGTTTTTTTTTTACTCTCCTAGATGTTTGCCATTTTACCTTAAAAGTGAGGTTCAGAAACTTACATCTGCTTTACATGAGATGGATCATTTTCTCTGTCATTACACCTGACAAGCAAAGTAACTAATCAGCCTAAGCAACATATTAAGATTGAAAAGAAGAAGAAAAATCACTTTTGTCTTCGTTCTTCTCATTTTCATGACAACCCTGGATAAAAACATTCTATTAGAACAGGCTTCAAGCTAAGCTAGTATTTGCAGAGAAGAATATGATAAAATCCGAAGTAAACCAAAAAAACAAATCTTATCACAAAAATCTTTGTGAAAAACTAAATTGCAAAAGTTGAAGAAAGCTTCTAACCTATGCAAATTTCTTTTCATTTAGTTCAAATAACAAAGGATAATTGCCAAAATCAAAATTACAGAACCCAGAGTGTGAAACCGAAGTAGCCAAGCAAAATCAAACAATATTGATTTCAGTTTTCACCCGAAGTCAAAGTCGGAATAGATCTATGTTAAACTATATACCACAACTTTCTAAGAGATCTAGAATTCTGAAGTACATCGCTTTTAAAAGCAATCTCAATGCCTCTGATCAAAATCTTCAGATATACTGATCATCCTGTTGAAAAAGCCAGCCAACCTGCCCCTGCATACTTCAAAGTAGCAACAAGTAAAACCAAAGAAAGTCAGATAAAAGATGAAAATTTGAAATATAATATATTAATCGGCTGTTAAGTCAGTTAAAAAGTGGAAAACTAAGCGATCAGAATTTTGTGAAATCTTATGAGATGTTAATATGTAGAACATAAAAAATTAAGTAGTAAACTTTCACAAGCTACCAGAAGTTATTCACAAATTTCAAGATCTAACAATCCTTCATCAAGAGTAGGTGACATTTAGATTACAACAGAAAGAAATGAACTGATGATTTAAGGAAAGAAAAAACAAAAAGTGAACAAATAACAAGACATTACAATATCAGTACATAATAATCAATATGTTGATCTGAAATAATATTTACAGTTCACGTCAGAATACAAAAATGGACTTAAACATTATGAAAAATGTAATCCAGCTCACTTCTTGTGAAGTTACTCATCATCGAGTTAGGTACTATGCCTATTGCATCTTCTTCTCCTTATTTAAGGGTAATGGTAACTTCCTTAGAACATTCTCGTTAAGCATCCTGTATTGCATCTGTACGTATCTATGTGCTACACATAACTTTTCATTGATGTGATCCTGATACTTATCATACACTAAAGGAGCGGAAAGACTGAGAAGGATACCTGCAAAAATATATTGATAAAATGCATAAACTGTTTCAGAAAACAACAGCTATCATACTTGAACTGCTGATTACAAAGAAATGAGTGCCCCACAAAACTCACCAATATAAACCAGTGTAAGAAAATTGAAGAAACTGCCAATGAATGACACAATCCACAGTCCAAGAGCAACCTGAGATCATGATTTAATTAACTCACAAGTCCCAGTTATTACAGACAAAGACACAAGTGATGATCCCTAACCTGAAGAAAGAGCTTAAAGTTTCTGCCTATTGCAATATCACGTGCAATTGACAGTACAAAATTGACCCACAGTCGCAGTTCATCAGCAACCACTGAAACAGTTTCCTCAGAAATTTCCAGATCAGGAAGCGGAGGTAGAGGTCTGAATCACAAAGGAAGGTAACTTTAACTCTACGTCGATTTCAATTCATACATTGAGAATGTGAATATTTGATCAGAACTAACCGAAATCAAGTCAATCTAAGTAATATTATCTCGAAAAATCCACATACTTACTTTTCTAACAACAAATTAGAAATATGGTATTCTCTTCAAATTCAAAAAATCCCAAGTTTGTATTGAAATATTTATTTGAAATCCTGAGAATTACCATCTAAACAAGCTATGCTCAGGTTGGTACGATGAAATGGTTCCTCTCTTACAATGTATATTATTTACTTTTGATTCATCATCAACCATAAACTCTCCACAGACTTCGACCCAAGAAATGTTAAACACTGAAAGCTGGAAGAAGGGGAATCAAAGTACCTATTGAGAAGGGAAGCAGATTTGGCCCAGAAAAAAATAATGAGGACAAGAAGCAATAGAACATTGGCGACAAAAGATAAGAAGTTGTAACCGGCTCTTTCAAACAGGTACCAGAAAGAAGTTGCAGACGTGAGCGTCACCACCCCACCATACCATTTATTCCATAACAGCAAATCAGCCACTATCATCAATAACTAGATTAGCAAACCAGCCATATCCTCAATAGAATACAACAAGATCAGCAAATTCAAAAAAAAAAAAAGAAGATCGTAACATTTCTCAAAGAATCAACCCAGTGAAACATATAATCCAGGTACAAATTGCAATCAAATGCCATTAGACCAAAACAATTCCCTTCCGAAACATCAAAGAATTAAGCCCAGATCAAGGAGGGAATACTAAATCATCAATGTAGGCACCAATTCGAAAATCAAGATCGCAAAACACGGCAGAACAGAGACAGAAAGTACCTTGACCACCGCCGAGCGCTTGATGGACAGAAATGCGACGAGAAGGATTAGGTCCTACCATGGACATGGTTAGGGCTTGAGAGAAAATAGAAAACGAAATTGAAAGCAGAGAAAAGGATGAAGATTGCAGAACTGAAACAAAGAATTCTCCGCCAAAATTTTCATCAAACATTAAAAACTTTATTTATTTATTTTATTCCTCAACTAATTTTTCTTTTGGGCTGGGCTCTTCCCAAATTTTTTCGTTAATAACTTTTCATAAATAATTATTTTATTCAAATAAAAAAATAATAATTTACCGTCAAATTTTTTTTATATTACTTAATAATATAACTAATTTAATTATTAAATATTTAATAAAATAATGTAATAATAAATAAATAAATTTTATTGAAGATTTAACCTTCCATTCTAAAAAAAAATAAAGGTATAGTAGTCATAATTAACATTTATCTTCTCGTTAATAACATAAAAAAAATTTTTTTTTATAAAGTAATTGGTCACGTCCCCGTCTAAATTATGGAGATTTTTTTTTCACTACACTTGCTTCCTTCGTTATAAACGAAAATATTTATTTTATTAGAGGTGGTCCGGACAAATGAACATCTCTTTTATCCTTATATATATAGAGAACAAGTTTAGATAGAAAATTTCTCAAATTTTAAATTTTGAATTCAAGGCCGCTGACTCATGGTTTGTGCAAAATTCAATATAATGATGTACATTTTATTTATGATAATAAAAAAAATAAAAAATAAATATTTTTTGAGAAAATAATTGAAAAAAAATAATTTTATATCTCAAATTTTTAACTTAATAAATTTAAATTGTTATTGTAATTTGTAAATTTTGATAAAATTATTCCATGGTTAATAGGTACTAATCTAACCTAAATGGTTATTAAAATTAATTTTTTAAAAATAGTTATAAAAAATGAAAAAAAAAGAAGAAGCTATATTTATAAAATAATAGCTTTTAAATATTTTTTATAATAAAAAATATAGCCATTAAAATAATAAAAAAAGTATATAAGAAATTGGTTTAAAATTGAAAATAATAACGATTAAATAATTCATGATCCGAAAATTCTTATTCCCCACCTATTTCTTTTTTTCAAATACACCAAATTTATTTAAATTATATTCAATTTTATTTTGCATTTTTATGTTTTCTATTTTCATTTTTTGTTTATATTTTTATTTCTTTAATTTGGCAAATTTTAGAAAATAAATAAATTAATTAATATTTTTAAACTTTAAAAAATGTATTAATTAAAATTTCAAATTAATAAAATCAATTTAAATTCTCTACTAAAATTATATTTTAAATCGGTTAATGTGTTACTTTCCCGTTATGGGAAATTATGGTCACTTTATTCGAATATAACAAATTGTGTCATTAATTAAAATACTAAATAAATTAGAAATACTTAAATTAGAAATTCGCTATAAATATTTTGGGAATAAAAAAAGAAAAAAAAATGAAAATCAAATTCGTTTCCCACACGTAATGCACTCCAGCCTGGCATCCGTCAAAACTTATCCTTTCAAAATATCGCGATAAATTCCCTTGTCGCCGAGACATTCTCCCGCGTTTTTTTTTTTTTTTTTCCTTAAAAAACATTTAATTTTAGTTTGGATCTCCCAAGATCCACGCCCTTACGTGGCAGCCGCGTGGTAGTTATCTGCCGTACACAATGCAACCTGTAACTCAGCAGTGCCGGTTGATATGACTCCTGTTAACGAAGTCGGTTAACCGGTTCTATCAGTTACCCTAACCCTTAGGTTTATAAACCCTCCCCTCCTCTTTTCTTCCTCAATCCCTTAACCGCCTCGCTTGAGGCACCGCTCTCCTCCGCCGCACGCAACCGTCGTTTACAATTCTGTATCTATCTGTTTCTGTCGTTATTCATAACTCAACGGTTGATTTCACCGCTCTGATTTGGAAGAACCGAATCCGCGATGGGGTCTAGGAAGGGGAAAATCGATCGGGTCAAGGGCCCATGGAGCCCCGAGGAAGACGAGATGCTGCGAATGCTAGTGCAGAGCCAAGGCGCTCGGAACTGGTCCATTATCAGTCAATCGATTCACGGTCGGTCAGGAAAATCGTGCCGTCTGCGGTGGTTTAATCAGCTCTGTCCTGGTGTAGAGCGTCGCGCTTTCACTGCGGAGGAGGACGAGGTCATCACCGAAGCCCACGCCAAATACGGAAACAAGTGGGCGACGATCGCAAGGCTTCTCAATGGACGAACAGACAATGCGATTAAGAATCACTGGAATTCGACATTGAAGCGGAAGTTCTGTTCGATTGCGGAGAAGAAAACCGATTGTGCAAGTCAAGGATCAACGATTTCGATATCGAATCAGTGTTTGAGTCCGTCTGGATCTGAGACTAGCGATTCGATTCGGAGTAGCGATATGGAGCCGTCAACTCAGTTAACTCTGTCGCTTCCAGGATCAGAGCTGTGGCCAGTAACGCAGCAGCAGTGTATTTCATCATCGCCGGTGAAAAGTGAGGAGAAACAGAAAGGGAAACGAACGTGTTTCCGCGAGGAATTGTTGTGTGTGATGCAGAAGATGATTAAAGAAGAGGTGAGAAATTATGTGGCGCAATATGAAGAAGTTAGAAACGGCAAAAAAGGAATCGATGAATGAAGAAGAAGAACAGATGAATTAGGACCGAACAAATGAAAGAAGATCAAAAGGTACTTTGATTTTGTGTTTTTGTTACTTAGTTATTCAAATTGGAGCCAGTAGTTCTTCGTTAGAGATTCTTCATTTTCCATTATCTCTGAAAATTTTCCTCCCTTTTCTCACTTTTTTCTTTGTACATCTGTATTTTGAATTCGTTTCAGTTCAATCATTGGGAGGTAGGATTGAATAATCAACTTTTGTTTGTACCAGTGAATGTGATTTTATTCACTAAATTAGAATCAAAATTTGTTGATGGAGATGTGTATGTAGTAGAGATATCGAACATTTTTCATTCCATTTACTAACCTTAAGCTTTCCTCGAGAGGTACGACCTTGAGTAAAAGCTCCAAGACAGACGAGGAACTGCTTGAGCTTAAGCTTGTACTTTGCATGCAGGGACCCTCAATCCTGAAAGCTTATGGTGATATCACTTCACATTTTACCTGCAGGGCCCAGATATACATGAAAGCTTACGGTGGTGCTTCCATCGTCGCCCATGGGTGAGTCGGTGAGATGAAACATTTAACTATGCCATTTGTTGAGATCTGAAAATTTTATATTCAAAATATTAAACTTATGGACCAATATTGATTTTCTTAAAAATAAAATTAAAGAAATTAGAGTTTGGGTTGGGTTGAAAATCCACGTGGGGTGTATTTATACCATTAATTATCGAAGTATATACTCGAGAGGCTTCTGGTTCGGTCGGTCAGTAAAACTCACCCCAATCGATTTGTCTAGTTTCGTGTAGTTAGTGATGATTCTATCTTGATCTTCTTGATCTTGTTGTCATTGTTGACATGATTAGTTGTTAATACTGGAGATGGGTCACTTCTTTTCTTTTCAAGAGATGGGTAATTAATATCCAATAATTTGTTTAATTTGGTCCATTATTGGTTTTAATGATTGGATTAGAGTGAGGTCTAAGATGCAAAGGATCTTGACTTTTATGGTTGAAATTATTAATTTCTTTATAACTAATTACCCTTTTTTTCCCATGTATTCGTATAAATTTTATTCAAATTACAATTAATATTAGTATTTTTTAGAAGTTATAATTTTCATATTTGTCGTCTTTCTCATCCATTTGATCACATAAACAATATACAATTAAACACATACTTTTCGTCATTTTTAAGGTTTTTTTTTAATAAAAATTTAAAACTTTACAAAATTTGAGGGTACAGTTGAAATAAATATTTAAAGGTTTTTTTTTTTTTTTTTTTTTTGTGAGAATCATTTGTTTATTCGAGCATTATAAAAAGTAGGTAAATTATAAATAGAATATTTTATACTTTTTATCTATTAGATATAATAGAAAATGGAAAATAATAATAGCTAACAATAATAAAATATATTAAAAGAGGCAAGAGCTCAAAACCATAATTGTTCATGGGGAACAGACATTCTCGTCCTCATAATGCTCAAAATCTTCTAGCTGTTACACCATCATTTATTATGAACAAACCAAACAAGTTACCATGTTTGAGATTGATTCTCCGGCGCCGATCAGCTTCACTCCGGGAACTTACTTCCGGCTACATCAACAACGAACCTGTATCTAACATCGTTCTTCTCCAACCTCTCCAGAGCCTTGTTTATGTAATCCAGCTTTATCACTTCAATCGTGGAGGTCAGCTCCTTCTCTTTGAAGAAATCCAACACCTCTTGTATCTCCGTCATGCTTCCGATGAAGGTCCCGGCAATCGTCTTCCTCCCTGTTCAGAAAACAGAGTTAAAAACAGAGCTAAAAACAGAGCTACAAACAGAGCACCGCTTTGATTAGATTCACGGCGAGAGATTTACCGAGCATAAGGAGAGGCGAAACGAATTGCATTGGGGTGTTAATGACACCCATCATGATCAATTTGCCGTCGAGTTTTAGCAGAGAGAGGTACGGCTCGAGCGGATGAAAAACAGGGACTGTGTCGATGATGTAATCCAGCGAGCCTACGGCTCGTTCCATTTGAGTTGCGTCGGAGCTGACCAAGTACTCGTCTGCGCCGAGATGTTCCAGAGCTTCCTTCCTCTTCTTCTCCGACGAGCTTATCACCGTCACATGGTGGCCTAAACCCTTCGCCACTTGCACGCCCATATGCCCAACGCCGCCCAGACCCAAAATTCCGCCTCTTAGCCCACTCTGTTTCAGTCCAAAGTGGCTCAGTGGGCTGTACACCGTCACTCCCGCGCACAACAGCGGCGCCGCCTGCTCCGGCGACATCCCTTCAGGGATTTTCACCACAAACCTTTTCAAAACAAAGTTGTAAATCAGTGATTTAGTAAATCGAAGACCACTGTAAAACAAGGATTTCAAGTGAGGGAATTTACTTTTGGTGCACGACCATGGCGGAGGAGAATCCACCTTGAGTGGGTCGGCCGTCGAGATACACATCATTATAGGTCCAGATCTTCTTGTTACAGTACTGCTCCTTATCGGAATTACAAGGACCGCAACTCGAACAGGATCCAACAATACACCCAACACCGACCAAATCCCCAACTCTGAATCGACTCACTTCCGATCCAACCTCAACCACTTCTCCGACCGCTTCATGTCTGTTCCGACAAAAGAAATCAAACCCAAGTACACAAAAACAGAGAACCGACAAAAAAAAACGGCGTAATCATTTAATTACCCAGGAACCATGGGGTAATTGGACATGCCGAGCTCATTCTTGATTTGGTGAAGATCGGAGTGACAGATTCCACAGCAAATCACTTTGATGAAAACATCATCCGGGCCGGTGTTTCTGCAAGAAAGAAATCAAACCCAGAGAAGTAAGAGAAATGATTCGCAGATGAAAGAAAAACAGAGCAAGAACAGAAGATGACCGGAGAGTATAAGTGTAGGGAGACAGAATCCCGGACGGGTCTTTGGCGGCAAGACCGGTAACGGTTCTGTCGGATTCAATGCTGCCCATTGCTTCAACAGAGAGAACAATGGAGGAAGAAGAAGCTTGGTGAAAAGGGAATGGAATGGAAGCACTTAAATACAGAATGAGAGACTTCTCAATGAAGAAGACAGCACAGCGATGGAGCGTGACGTGGCTAACAGGGTTGGTGAAATCCGAGTGGTTTTGATCACCTACATCGCATTCCCACACGTGGGGTCCACTTCCTTTTTAAGAGAATTTTAAAAAATAAAATACACAGTAATATTTACCTCACTGCCACGTGTCCTTATCATATTTACGTCATTTGATAAAATGGACGATGCAGATTAATCTAAGCGAGAGTTACATTATTTTTATTACTTTTTAATTCTAATTTTTTAGAATAATAATAGAAAAAGGTTATACTTTTATTTTAAAATTATTACTTTAAGGGTTTTTTTTTTGTTGCCATAAAAAATAAATTTTATACTTAAAAAATCCCACTAATTTTGATTTTATTTAATTTAATATTTGAATTAATCTCCCTCTCTCTCCTTAATTGTATTTAAAATTTAGTTAATTTTTTTTTAATATAATAAAGTTGATTAAATTTTGAGAATAATAAGAAAATAATTAATAACTATAAAACATTATTAAGAAAAGTTTAATTTAAAAAATATATTATTTTTAATATTATATTGTAAATAAAATATAATAAATTTAATTTTATGCTTGCTCTCCAAGAAACTATGCTTTTTTACTGACATTGCCTTTTTAATTCTTACCATTTTAGAAAAAAGGGTAACTTTAATAAAAAGTAATTGTTTTATCAAAATTTGACTAAATTTCAATAATTATTTTTAAATAGTAAAATGCTAAATATAGAAGGAAAAATAAAAAACAAACAGATTAAAATAATATATCTTAATTTAGTATATAATTTATGTGAAAATTCTTTTTCATTAATTTATTTTAATAATTTTAATGTGACAATTATAATATTTATCTAATTTTAAAGCTGCATTTAATGAAATTGCAAATTTATAGTAAAAAATAAAAATAAAAAAAAATTTAACGTCCAATTTTCCACTCTGTTTTTTGTATTTTTCATATAATTTAAAAAAAAATTGTCCAATAAAATTAAAAGTTCAGATAAGTAATTAATTTACACCTAAAATGTAGGAATACTTTATTTTTATTTATTTTTTATTTTATTTTATTTTATTTTAGAAATTATTGGCTTTTTATTTCTTCCCTTTTTACCTAACCAAATAGATTATTACTTATTAGGGGATTTGGAAGGTAGGATTTGTTTATAGAGTTTGCCCTAATTTTCAATTTTCAATTTCCCTTTTTGCCCCTCATAGATATATTATTTATTGCTTTTGTTTCACTTAATTATTGTTAATAAAAATTATTAATTTCTCGAACATTTAATTTCGTGATATAAATTCCCGTAGAAGATGATTCATGTGCACCACGGCTCGTGTTAACATAAATATAAAAAGACATAAAATCCCACCTCTAATCTCCATTTTTTTTAATCGGGACGTGCATAAATTAAACTCTTGAGATATGTATCAGTGGGGGAAGAGAGAAGAAGACGATGATTTAGCTTGTGGGGTTCGGGTTTCTATTATTTTCCTCTTCCAAAATTTAAATTTTAAATTAAACACCAAATTGGGTTTCAATTAGGAAAATATTTGAAAAAAGTATAAGAAATTAATTTTTTTAATTAAATAAGTAAAAATAAAAAATCTAGAATAATGAATTTAAGACTTAATTAAAAAACTTTATTTGGTCTTACTAGAATGTTAAAAGTTATGGGCCCACCAAGTGAGCTCAAAATACTTGCAAGCCCAATCCAATGGCCCAATCAGATTGCATCACATTGACACGTAAGCCTAATTAAATATTGATCGTAATAAACATAGCCAGCCAAATCCTAATAATGACAGCTGGAAATCCTAAAAATTGGGAGAAAATAATTTATATAATTTTTTAAATTCAAGATAAATCGAGAATAATTTGACTCTTAGTTCGGTTATGTTTGGATTAATAACGTGGACATCGCATAGTACTAAGTAGCTTCATGTACTATGTCGTTTTGTGTAAATTATATTGAATATTAACTCGATTGATAATAACATATGTTGTTGTTTGAAATCAAAGGCTCAACGTGTTAGACGAACACAACTCTCCACAATGGTATGATATTATCTACTTTGAGTCGAAGTTGTCAAGAGTTTGCTCTGAGCTTCCCAAAAAGCCTCATGCGAAGATAGCATTCTTTGGTTATAAATTTATGATTCTTCCTTAAATTAGCTCACGTGTGACTTTGATTCATGAACCATCCTTGATGGAGGAGGAAAAATATGGTTTCGTCTTTATTTCTCAAGAGTCAAAGATCATGGTTGAAGAAATTGCAGACGTTCCAACCAATCGACGGAAATTTTCATTATGGGTTTGTCTGAATCCGGGTATCTTCTAAAATAGGCGGAAGACCCGGATATTATCTCTTCAATCCCTTGTTCGATTAACCCAAAATCATCCAGGTTCATTGTTCTTCTCCTCCGATTGGCTCAAATTTGACAAGATTCTTTACATTTCCTCACGGATTTCGATGTCGATCTAGATTTTTGGCTGACGAAGTGGAAATTTCACCCTTCATTTCTAACTTTCTTAAGCCCTCGAAGCAAAAGCCCGTCGGAGTTCGTCACTCTCTGCCGTTCCTTATGGCCTTCTCTGAGTTCCGTCCGCTTGATGAGAGCTCCCTGATTGAGTACATTAAGACTGTTCCTTCGCTGTCTGACAAGCTGGGTAATAAGTTCGATGATATTCAGATTAAGGAAATCGGAGATGGTAACCTTAATTTCGTTTACATAGTCTCGGGTTCATCTGGATCCTTTGTTATCAAGCAGGTGACCTAATTTCTTGTCATTTTAGCTTATGTGTTGAATTTCTGTTGCTATGGCTTGACTTGTTTGTTTGTGTTGGGGAAGTTTTGGGGTTTAGGGTTTATGTGGGTTGAAGAAAGATGATTATTAATTCATGTCTTCGAGTTTGATAGCTTAGTTGAGCTTGCTGAAGAGACCTAGACTGAGTTTGGGTAAATTTTGATCTTGAAAATTCTAAATACATTTCAGAATAAGTGTTTGTAGAGGCTTTCAGCAGTGCTTATAGATGAATGTTTCACCCAGAAACACTAGTTTTTAAGGTGGTTTCGAACTTTTTTCTGTGGGTTTTGAAATGTTTGTATGTTAGGGAGCTTCTTCATAACTTTGGCTGTTCTTGGAGGAGGTACTTTGTGATCTCACAAATCGGTTGGAGAGGAAAACGAAACATTTCTTATAAGGGTGTGGAAACTTGATGATACGTAATGAGTCAAGGTGGACAATATCTACTAGGGGTGGACTTGGACTGTTACTAATGGTATCAGAATCAGACATCGGGCGGTATGCCAACGAGGACACTGGCCCCAAGGGAGTGGATTGTGAGATCCCACATTGGTTGGAGAGGGAAACGAAACATTCCTCGTATGGGTGTGGAAACCTCTTCCTAGCAAACGCGTTTTAAAATCGTGAGGCTAATGACGATACGTAACGGATCAAAACGGACAATATCTGCTCGCAGTAGGCATGTACGGTTAGATACCCTGTTCTGGGAGGGATTTTATCATTTGAAGTCTGGTTTTCTTTATCATACAGGCTCTTCCCTACATTCGTTGCATAGGGGAATCATGGCCAATGACAAAGGAGCGAGCATATTTTGAGGCAGTGGCATTGAGAAAGCATGGACTTTTGTGCCCAAATCATGTGCCTGATGTTTATCACTTCGATCGTACCATGTCGTTGATTGGCATGCGTTACTTGGAACCTCCTCATATAATCCTGAGGAAAGGTTTGATCGCTGGAATTGAGTATCCATTGCTGGCAGATCACGTAACGGAATACATGGCGAAGACTCTCTTCGGCACGTCGATCCTTTATAATTCTACCACCGTGCACAAAGAATCCGGTACTTCCATGTTTTTGCTTGCCTATGAAGATGTTTTTAGTTACCATGTTAAGAAAAAGAGACAGGGTTATATAGCTTGCATACTTCATATGTGCAGTTGCAGAGTTCTGTGGGAATGTGGAGCTATGCAGGCTCACTGAGCAAGTTGTGTTTTCTGACCCATACAAAGTGTCTGAATACAATCGTTGGACATCACCGTATCTTGATCACGATGCCGAGGCTGTTAGAAACGACAACGATTTGAAGGTCGAGATTGCTGAGTTGAAAGCAAAGTATGTTATACTCTTCGTTTGCCGATTCTTTTCTCTCTTTCTGCTTGAAATTGTAAAATTTTTTTCTTTAATGAGTTGTATGGAAGTTGACTCAGATAATACATATGATGAGCTTGTATGTAACACCGTTAGTAGATATTATCCGTTTTAGCCCGTTACGTATCGCCGTCGGTCTCACGATTTTAGAACATGTCTGTTAGGAATGTATCGTTCCCCTCTCTAACCGATGTGGAATCTCACAATCCACTCACCTTAGAGTTCTGGTGTCTGACTCTGATAGCATTTGTAACAGCCCAAGCTCACATCTAACAACTAACGGTGGGGCTGTTACATTGTATGCATATATAAACTGTATATATGTTCGTGATGCTAGAATGTGACTCTAATAGGGAGATTTATTTATGATATGTGGCACTTGGGTTGTCTGTGCAGGTTTATAGAGAGAACCCAGGCGCTTGTTCATGGAGATCTTCACACAGGGTCCATTATGGTTACTCAAGAATCAACACAAGTTATAGATCCAGAGTTCGCATTCTATGGACCAATGGGATTCGATATCGGAGCATTTCTGGGGAACTTAATCTTGGCCTTCTTTTCACAAGATGGACATGCCGTGGAAGGCAACGATCGAAATGTAAGTATAAATCACAATCGAGACTGATAACGTTATCCATCCATAGTTTAGTGGATAAGACAGCTATTTACCATTGATCCGGTTCTTACTGACCATTGTCAATGTAATGCGATTCAGGCATACAAGGAGTGGATTCTGAGGACGATCGAAGAGACATGGAATCTGTTTCGTAAGAAGTTCGTGGGACTATGGGAGCTGCACAAGGATGGTCCTGGGGAGGCTTATCTCCCTGCCATTTACGACAACCCCGAGCTCCAGCAGCTGGTTCAGAACAAATATTTAACCGACTTGTTCCACGACAGCCTTGGTTTCGGAGCAGCTAAAATGATCAGGTTTAGTCTCAAATCTTAAATCAATCATCATCCAGCAGTCTTAATAAGTAAACTGCTCAATTCAAAACCCCTCTGTTATGTTATGTTATGACAGGAGAATAGTGGGAGTGGCTCATGTGGAAGACTTAGAATCAATCAGTGAGCCCAGCAAGCGCGCAGCCTGCGAGAGGCGAGCCCTTGAATTGGCTAAGTTACTTCTAAAGCAAAGGCGAAATTTCACTTCCATTTCTCAGGTCATTTCTGCCATTCGTGAACTCCATTAATCAATGCAATGCCTCATCGACCCCGAAAATGAAGCTGCTGGAATTCCCGATCATTCCCGACCCATGATTTCTCGAGTTTAGTTAAAATAAAATATGATCGGAGTTGCTACCACTATACTAATGCCCATCTTCTTCATTACTCTGCATTTTCAACTTGTTCTGTTCTTCAAAGTACTGGGTTTGTATTATTGAGAGAAGTTAGATATTGTTTGCAAATTCATGGACAATAAGCATTCCAAATACCAGCCAAAAAATGAATCAATTGCAGACAAAATTTACATTTTCATGTTCTTGGAATGTTCTGAATTTGTATGATTCAAAATTTGACATCCACGCAGGATGTCTGTCGTTTTACGTGGAACCCGACAGGCCTTCCGTTGTCAGCTTCGGTCCCAAGAAATGTTTCACTCTTCCGCACTGACAGGGAAACAAAACCTGTCATCTTAAATGATCTCTCAGTTCTTCCATGAATCATAATGTGACAAATTCGCAATCCCAGTGACGAACAATATGAACCACCAGATCTTCCCGGAATTTCCGTGGCTTCCATTTCTTCTATCTTGGCTCTCCCATCATCACCCATTCTTCTTTAAGAACACGAACCATGCTCTGTTTTCTTTTCAATTACTAACAATGGATGTCTGGTCTTGGATTTCTGAGCTCCCCAGCTCCGACGACTGGAACCAGTCCATTTCTGTCTTCCAACTCGCTAATCATGGAAACTCGGCGATTCACCTCACTGCCGAGCGCTCCACCGGCGCCGATTCCGATATGGTTCTTACCTTCGCCGTCACACTTAAGGGGTTCAGGTCGTTTAGCGAGAGCAAGACCTTGTGGGTTTCCAACACGTGTCCTCTGTCGTTGGAGAAGCCGTTCCTTCCTCTGGTTCTTCAACTTCTTCAAGAAATCATTTCCCGGTCGCCGGCCGGGCAGAAGAGCACCTGTCCCCGCTCTCGTCTACAGAAACTGAAACCCGACCCGGTTTCCTGGATTATGGACTCTCACTCGCCGGAATCTTTCTCCGGCTTCTTCAACCTTATTTTCCTCATCCGACTCTTTTGGGTCTGTGCTTGCGATGCTCCTGCTGAAATCGGCTCCTTCTACTTCGACTACTTGCTTTCCCCACACCTTGAAACTATGTCGTCGAACCACGCGCCGGTATTGCGAACGTTTCTAGTCACCATCGGCGTCGATGCTGAGCTCTGTTTCACTCGCACGCTCGGTTACGTGATAGCGAAATGGTTGATTCTCAGAGAAGTTGGCGTTGGGTTACAGACGCTAACCCACGCGCCGCCGCAACGAAGTCTGGGTTTCACCTACGCGACGGAGGCGCACGGCTTGTGGATTCTGAAAGGCCACGCGCCGGTTATGGGGATGAAGGTCACCCGCGCCGGTGGAAGCCGGAAATACCAGTTTCCCTTGATTGAAGCGAAAGAGTCAGCGTTGAGATACGCTCTGGCCCACCAACAGCTCGAGGCCGTCGTTCAGTTTGAATATTCCGTCCGGTACCACGACGGCTATGTCCACGTGGGTACACGTGTCGACAACATTAGGCTCCACGTGGCGAGATTAGCCCTGGGGAGCGTCGATGACGTGGAGTACGCAGAGGAGAGGCATTTCGTCTCTCGAGTTCGGGTATGGGTTGGGCCGGAAGTCGGGGCGAATTATGTCGGGGCGGTGAGTTTAGGGCGGTCGACGGAGAACGCCGAACGGGAGGTAAAAGTGCAGAAGATTCTGAAGGGCAGATTTGGAAAAACGAAAATGTCAACGGTGAAGGCGACGGCGAGGACGTCGACGAGGACGACGATGAAAAACTGGCGGTGGGACCAGGAGGCGGAAGGGAACGCGGCGGTGTTCGAGGCGGTGCTGTGCGACAACACGACGGGGAATGAGGTGTCGACGAAAAAGAATCCGAGTGGAAACGAGAACGGCGACGGCGGGGAGACCTTTCAGAATCGGTACAGTGGAACGAATCGGGCTTTCACGAAGACCGGAGGAGTGGTTTTCGCCGGCGACGAGTACGGGGAGGAGGTGGGATGGCGGCTGAGCAAAGAGACGGAAGGGAGTGTGCTAAAATGGCGAATTGGAGGCCAAATTTGGCTAAGTTATTGCCCAAATGAGATGAGAATTCCATATCATGAAACCAGGTGTGTGGAGTGGTGTGATGAGGTTGACTTGCCTTTAATTCCCACCAAATGAAACAAAAACCCTAATCTTGTAATTATTATCATCATTCCATGTAGCTTTAAATCATATACTCATGGCCTAGGGTTTCACTCTTATGTTCGTGATCTGATCGAATATATCGCTTGATAATTTTCATATGCGACCGTTTTTCTTTAAATGGGTAGCCTCAGGAACAGGGCTCGGAGCCCAAGCCCACATGCCCATAAACCCTAAACGAATCCAAAAGGGTAAAAAAGTCTTTTGTGCTCATTTCAATTCGAGACGAGAATTACAAAACGTTACCTAATGTGGAAGGGAACACCACAAGTCAACCACTGTCGAGCTATAAGGTTGTAGTTTCCTTTTTCGTAATTTTGGAAAGTTGAACATACCACGTCCAAGCATATAAATGAAAGATTCATCTGTAGTAACCTAGATGTTAGAGAGTGTTGAGCATAGAGACCTCTAGCGCCTTTTTTTGTAGCACTCCTATCTCTAAAAGGCAAGAGCGACGACCTAATTGGGCGTCCCTCCAAGATCCTCTGTAAACTTATGCTCGGAGAGGCCTTTGCTTTCATTTCTTAAAGATCAGAAGGTCACCCTCGAACCACATGGTATCACTACTTTATAGTATATTATCACACTAATGCGAGATCTTACCGTGCAAGAACATAGTTAACTCTTGTGCTAGTCGACATGCCCATCTCGACCGACACCTTCTCAATCAAATTCACTCGTCAACAAAAATACTTCCCGTTACAATACGTTACGATACCACATTAAATGAATAACAACCCTAAATCGAAAGAGAAAACCATAGGCATGTCAGTAGGTTTACCAAAACTATTACTCAATTATCCAACTTTAATAATAGCAACCTTCAATTTAATGATGCTAGTAAATTATTATTTATAATATAATCATAATTTATAAAAAAAATTAATTTTTTTTATTAATAAATATAGATTTTAAAACGTGTCGCACTCATTAGTATTTCTAGACTATGATTATTTACCATTACACATACAATTACCAATGCACCGTAATTAATAATTACATTAATTTTCTTCCACCAGAGATAAATTAAATAATTGTTCGAGATATTAGTGAAATAATTGACTTCCTTAATTTGAAAAATTTGATAATATATATATATATATTTACTAAAAGGTAAAAAAATATAAAATAATGTGTATATGTGGTTTATTGTACGTTAAATAATAATAATAATGACGTGTAAATTTTAACGAGAACTCCCTGATCACACATTCCCTCATCCATATATTCTTGAAGTATATTAAAAATTAAAGATTTTAATAAATACGCTACATTAAATGAAGTAACTTTATTTTATTTTATTATTTTTTTATGTAGCTATATGGTTGAAATATATTCGGTTAGGTAATGAAAATTAATGTAATGAAAATTAATGTGCTACATATACCTAAAAACTTAGGCAATTATTATTCAATTATATTCACGTCAAAAAGTTATACGCATTTAATCTTCGTTATTTTAACTCGTACTTCCTTCGTCAAATCAATTTAAATTATTTATTAACTATATGTTTTTAAAAATCAGCTCAAAATTATTTAAATAATATATTAAAAAAAAAAAAAAAACCATAGAGATAAGAAAAACATTCAACTACCTTGTCTTCAGTTCTTGTTTCCCTCTCATTCTGCCGTTTTCCACTTCGATTCTTCATGTTGCTTCGAACGATGAAGACCCATCTTCTTGCTGTGCTTCTGGTTCATCTTTGTTTCGCCTTTGCCATGGCGGAGAGCTCCGACCCTTTGAAGCTTACGTTTAATGGCTCCGCCAAGCACTGGACTGATGCCATTCCTCTTGGGAATGGGCGGCTTGGAGCGATGGTTTGGGGCGGTGTGGACACTGAGATTCTTCAGCTCAATGGTTTGGTCCCTTTGTGATGTATTGAATTTTAGTAAGTGAATGTAGAGTTTGAGTTTGACTTATGTGATGGAAATTGATGCAGAGGATACACTTTGGACCGGAACTCCTGCGGATTATACCAATCCAGATGCTCCTGTGGCTCTGAAAGAGGTTAGAAAGCTTGTTGATGATGGAAAATATGCTGAAGCTACTGAAGCCGCCGTCAAGCTGTCGGGAAATTTGTCTGATGTAATGCTTCTCAACCCCTTTTAATAAGATTTCTTAGTGCACATTGTGATCCTTTAATGAATTTACTCCCTCCCTGAAGCGGTTCTTAATGAATATTCTTTGTTGTTCTTTGCTATCTTTTTGTTTCCGGTCTCTAGTATGCTCGTCTCTTCCCACCGCTATCAGATATTGTCTTCTTTGAGCTTTCCCTCAAAGCTTAATGCGTCTAGAAGGAGAGATTTCCGAGCTCTTGTAAAGAATGTTTTGTTTCCCTCTCTAACTGATATGAGATCTCACAATCCATCCCCCTTCCGGGCCAATGTCCTTGCTAGCACTTATTCCATTCTTCAATTGACGTGAGATGCCCCAATCCACCTGCTTCAGGGCCAAATATCCTTTCTGGCACATTGCCTTGTGTCCACCCCCTCGGGGCCCAGCATCCTTGCTGGCACACCGCCTCGTGTCCACCCCTTCGAGGCCCAGTGTCCTTGCTGGCACACTGCAGTCCACTCCCCTTCGGAGCTCAGCCTCTTCGCTGGCACATCATCTGGTGTTTAGTGCTAATACCATTGTAATAGTCCAAGCCCAGCAAATATTGTCCTCTTTGGGTTTTCCCTTCTCGGCATCCCCTCAAGGCTTTAAAATTCATACGTTAGGGAGAGGTTTCCACACTCTTAGAAAAATGTTTCATTCCCCTCTCCAACCAATTTGAGATCTGACAATCCACCTCCCTTCGAGGTTTAGCATCCTCGCTGACACTCGTTCCCTCTCCAATCGATGTGGGATCTCACAATCCATCACCTCGGGGTCCAGCGTCTTCGCTAACACACCGCCCGATGTCCACCCACCTTCGGAGCTCATCATCCTCGCTGGCACATTATCCGGTGTCCACCCCCCATTCGAGACTCATCATCCTTGCTGGCACACCGCCTGGTGACCACCCCTTAGGGGCTCATTGTCCTCGCTGGCACACCGCCCGGTGTCTAGCTCTGATACCATTTGTAACGACTCAAGCCCACCGCTAGCAAATATTGTCCTTTTTGGGTTTTCCCATTCAGGCTTCGCCTCAAGGTTTTTATAACACGTATACTAGGAAGAAGTTTCCACACCTTTATAAAGAATATTTCGTAATATTTCGTTCCTTTGATCATGCAGGTTTATCAACTTCTGGGTGACATCAAACTTGAGTTTGATGCATCCCATCAATCATATACTCCAGAGACATATCATCGAGAATTAGACTTGAATACAGCCACAGCAAGAGTGAAATACTCAGTGGATGACATAGAATTTACAAGGGAACATTTTGCTTCTAATCCTGATCAAGTAATTGTAACCAAGATCTCTGCTACCAAACCAGGATCCTTGTCATTTTCAGTGTCCATGGATAGCAAGTTACATCACACCTCGCATGTAGTAGATGGCCAAAGTCTAATCATACTGCAGGGAAGCTGTCCAGGCCTGAGAATCCCACCAAAAATGGATTTAGATGACAATCCCAAGGGCATTCAATACTCTGCTGTTCTTAGCTTACAGGTTAATAATGGAAGTGGTGTAGTACACGATTTAGATGAAAAGAAGCTAAAGGTTAATGGCTCAGATTGGGCTGTGTTGCGTCTGGTGGCTTCATCTTCATTTAAAGGGCCATTTACAGAGCCTTCATTGTCTGGGAAGGATCCTTCTTCAGAGTCACTTGCTGCAATGATGAAGATTAAAAACATGTCTTATTTGGATCTTTATGGACGCCATTTGAATGACTATCAGAGTCTTTTTCATCGTGTTTCATTGCAGCTTTCAAAGGGCTCTAAGAATGGATCTTCTGGAAGGAAGGGAGTTAGAGTAGCTTCTACTGCTGAGAGAGTGAAGTCTTTTGGGAGTGATGAGGATCCAGCTTTGGTTGAGCTGCTATTCCAATATAGTCGGTATCTACTCATTTCTTGTTCAAGGCCTGGAACTCAGGTGGCAAATCTTCAAGGTATATGGAACAAGAACATCGCACCAGCATGGGAGTAAGTTTTTGGTTTTGTGTTTGTTTTTCAATAGTGAACCATGACTTTATCTCTCTCTCTCACTCGACCTACCTTTCTCTCGACCCTTTGGTTTGGTATTGTGAGATGTCACGTCGGTTGGAGAGGGGAACGAAGTATTCCTTAAAAGGGTGTGGAAACCTCTTTCTAGGGGATGCGTTTTAAAACCTTGAGGGAAGCCTGGAAGGGAAAGCTCAAAGAGGATAATATCTGCTAGTGGTGGACTTAGGTTGTTAGAAATGGTATTAGAGTCAGACACTGAGTGATGTGCTAACGAGGATGTTGGGCCTCCAAGGGGGTGGATTGTGAGATCCCATGTCGTTGGAGAGGGGAACGAAACATTCCTTATAAGGATGTGGAAACCTCTCTCTAGTGGACGAGTTTTAAAACTTTAAGGGGAAGCCTAGAAGGGAAAGCTCAAAGAGGACAATATCTGTTAGAGGTGGGCTTAGGTTGTTACAAATGGTATCAGAGTTAGACACCAAGCGGTGTGCCAGTGAGGACGCTGGGCTCTTAAGGGATGGTTTGTGAGATCCCACATCGGTTGGAGAGGGGAATGAAACATTCCTTATAAGGGTGTGGAATCCTCTCTAGTGGACACATTTTAAAATCTTGAGGGGAAGCTCAGAAGGGAAAGTCCAAAGAGAATAATATCTGCTGACGATGGGCTTAGGTCGTTACAAATGGTTATAGAGCTAGACACCAAACGGTGTGCCAACAAGGACGCTGAGCCCTTAAGGGGTGGTTTGTGAGATCCCACATCAGTTGGAGAGGGGAACGAAACATTCCTTATAAGGGTGTGGAATCCTCTCTCGTGGACACATTTTAAAATCTTGAGAGGAAGCCCGGAAGGGAAAGTCCAAAGAGAACAATATCTGCTAACGGTGGGCTTAGGTTGTTACAAATGGTATCAGAGCCAGACACCGCGCAGTAGGCCAACAAGGACGCTGGGTCCCCAAAGGGGTGGATTGTGAGATCCCACATCAGTTGAGGAGAGAAACGAAGCATTCCTTATAAGGATGTGAGAACCTCTCCCTAGTAGACGCGTTCTAAAACCGTGAGGCTAACGACCATACATAACGGGTCGAAGCCAACAATATCTATTAGCAGTAGACTATGCTTATCTGGTTCCCCTTTTCTTTTCTACCAGTGGTGCTCCACACTTGAACATCAATCTCCAAATGAACTATTGGCCCTCCCTTCCATGCAACCTCAAGGAGTGCCAGGAACCATTGTTTGATTTCACATCCTTCTTGTCTGTCAATGGACGCAAGACAGCAAAAGTAAGCATCTTTACCTCTGATAGCATCCAAGCCATCACAAGATTTCCATCATAGGGAAGAAACATTCTCAACCTTGTCTGTTTCATTGACCTCACCTGTTCTTGAACATTATAGGTGAACTATGAAGCAAATGGTTGGGTAGCTCATCAAGTGTCAGACATCTGGGCAAAAAGCTCTCCGGATCAAGGGCAGGCCGTTTGGGCTCTATGGCCAATGGGTGGAGCTTGGCTCTGTACCCATCTGTGGGAGCATTACACATACACAATGGACAAGGTAAGTTCTTGCTTGTCCTTTGTACTGCAAATTCATAAGCTGTCACCTCTAAATGGAACTTTTGGTGCAGAATTTCTTAAGAAACAAGGCATACCCTTTGATGGAAGGATGCACATCGTTTCTGCTGGATTGGCTAATAGATGGCAAGAATGGATATCTAGAAACAAACCCATCGACATCCCCAGAGCACATGTTTATAGCTCCTGATGGTAAGCCTGCTAGTGTGAGCTACTCAACAACAATGGATATTGCTATCATAAAGGAGGTTTTCTCAGCCATCATAGCTGCTGCAGAGGTGAAGCTTGAACTGAAACCTTTTTTTACTTCATGTACTGCACGGATTTGTTTATGTTTTTCTTTACAGATTCTAGGAAGAAGCAAGGATGCTATTATTGACAAGGTTCGGAAGGCTGAAGCTAGGCTATTGCCTTATAAGATAGCTAGAGATGGTTCTCTTATGGAATGGGTATGTAAGTATCTCGTCTCTTAACCAAGAACATTGAAGAACTAACTATCTACACCGCCCTAACTCGACTAACCCGACTAACTTGACGACGTTTCTTGGTTAGGCTATTGATTTTGAGGACCAAGAAGTGCATCATCGACATGTATCACACCTGTTTGGGCTGTATCCAGGACACACCATATCTGTTGAGAGAACTCCCAACATTTCGGAAGCTGCAAATAATACTCTTCATAAGAGAGGTTTCTATTTGTCAACCAAATTCTTTTCTTCTACTTTAGGCTTTATAGACATAGGGTGCTCTAGATTATCTCGTGCCAATGAAGTGAGATCCCACATCGGTTAGAGAAGGAAACGAAGCATTCTTTATAAGGGTGAAGAAACCTCTCCCTAGCGGACGCGTTTTAAAACCTTGAGAAGCTCGGGAGGGAAAGCCCAAAGGGACAATATCTGCTAGTGGTGGGCTTGGGTTGTTGCAAATGGTATTAGAGCCAAACACCAAGCGGTGTGCCAGTGAGGACGTTGGGGCTCGAAGGAGAGTGGATTATGAGATCCCACATCGGTTGGGAGTAGAACGAAGCATTCTTTATAAGGATGTGGAAACCTCTCCCTAGCAAACGCGTTTTAAAAACCTTGAGGGAAAGTCTGAAATGGAAAGCTAAAAAAAGACAATATCTATTAGCTTGATCACTGCACAAAACAACTGTGGTTCATGTGAAACAGGAGAGGAAGGTCCAGGATGGTCGACTGTGTGGAAGATCGCGCTATGGGCTCGTCTTTGGAACGGTGAGCACGCATACCGAATGGTGAAGCATTTGTTCGAGCTCGTGGATCCAGAGCATGAAAGTGATTATGAAGGTGGCCTGTACAGCAATTTGTTCACTGCTCATCCCCCTTTCCAAATAGATGCCAACTTTGGGTAAGCTCAAATGAAACACTATCCTTTCTAGCTACATAGTTTACCTGATCATTGCCTGCTCCTTCTGTTGGGCTATCCAGATTCTCAGCTGCCATTGCTGAAATGCTGGTCCAGAGCACTGTCAAGGACCTGTACTTGCTTCCTGCTCTTCCCGGTGATGTCTGGTCCGACGGTTGCGTTAAAGGCTTGAAGGCGCGGGGTGGCTTGACGGTAAACATCTGCTGGAAGGGAGGCGATCTCGACGAGGTCGGTGTTTGGTCGTCGGAACAAATTTCGGTTACAACATTACACTACAGAGGGAGTAAAGTAGCAGCAAATTTAACATCTGGTAAACTCTACACTTTCAATAAGCTGTTGAAATGTGTTGGAACATGCTCTCTTCTACCAAACAGCAATGGGTTTCCAAATCCTTGAAGCACATGTTCTTTGATGATTCTTTCTGTAACATGAAAGGTTTCCAAATCCTTAAATATAATTTCTAAGTTTGTTCGGCCACAAACACTGCCTGCACATGCATGTTCAACCATCTGCAACATAACAACGTTGGATCTCAACGTCATCTCGGTTCCCAACATGACCCATGCATCCTCATGTCATCCCATGTCTTGGGACAGCTCAACCATCTTGATTTGCTCGAACACATTCGTCGGGGACTGACCTATGTGTCGATCCTCATCAGGACATCCCAAACATCCATTCATCTAGGTTTTCTCAAACATTGAACGCTCTTGTGTCCATGTTAAACAATCTACGATATACGTTTTAAATAGCGAGTGCATAACCTAACCTCCAGGCTACATGTTGACTAGCTTCATAGTACTTAAAACCCTCGCACTGCTACACTCCGCCTTCGTCGCATCTTTCTCAATTTTCATTAAAGAAGAAATGGCTTGGCGCTCTTCTGGATCTCTATCTCGCGCGCTCATTTCCTCTGTTAGGTCTTCTTCTCTCCGATCGTCTCCTTCTCTTCCTCGGCTTCGCCTGCCACCTCTCACCGCTCGACCTCGCCTTTCATTTTCGACTTCCAGGTACTACACAAGTTTCTAGACTCGCGGCTTGGTTTCCTTGCGAAACGAATCGACGAACGAATTACTGAGGAATAAATGCCGTTGAATTGTGATTTATTTGATGCTCGATGTTCGTTCTTTTTGCCGTGTTGATCTCTGTTTACTATTGATTTCGGCTTTTGTAAATTTAGAATCATTTGGAGGTTGAATTTCTGTTGTTTATGTTTTTATCTTAATTTCAGATTAATTTTAATGCATTTTGAAGTTTTTGTTATCTGTGAAGTTATTTGTGATTGCGTTGTAAAAGAGTTGCATAAAGCTTGTTAGCAATTATCCTTTACATTCCGACGCAACACTAGACTCGACCATTTTTCAGAATTATCACCGCAGGAAACAGCCTATCAAGTTTCTTATTATCTTAATTAAGGCCTTCTCAACTCTGCTGAGCTCAAAGGTTAATCACACGAACAGGAACCCCACCAATATTTCCAGAGTCTTCCCTATTCCATCTGATTTTTGAAAAATTCATCACATTATTACTTATGATCTTGTCTCTCTCTTGATCATCTTTGATTGGAAGGCTCTTTTCTGAGGTGCTTGATTGCAAATTTCTCGATTTCTTTCGTGAGCTGGTGCCACAGTTTACTCGTTTTTGTTTCAAATTGTCGTTTCCAGGAATTTGGGAGAACTGGGATGCACACAGTCTCTTCTGCCCATGCACAGCATCATGGGTGCTACCTGCCTGACATCACACCTCTGTGTTAGCGCGCGGGCTTTTTGCGAGCTTTCTCATGGTACCTTCTGCCGTACTTGTCAGGATCGCTAGTATCCTTCTGTGAGTTTTGTTTATAGGAAACATGAAAAACATATTGGAATCGTTTCTTCGTAAAGTCATTATTTAGTGCGACCATCGCTATAATCATCACGATGTCATAACTTGTCAGTGAATTTGTGTTTGGATCATATGATGTGGCATTACTTATACCATTAAAATGTGATTTGGTAAGAAGAAATTGGATTGGGATGATAGGAAGGAATGGAAAAGATGGGTGATGCACGAGGACATTCTATTATTGGCAAGCCGGAGATCGTCACAACAGTTGTAGGTCCCTTTTCTGACATTTTTATTCAGTTCCCCTTAATTTCCACTTTGTAGTAGTATTTTTTTGTGTTCTTTTCTAAAGTTCATAAGAAAAAAAGATATCTGAAGTGGCGCTGGAGAATTTATGTTGTTGAGGTGGGGGCAAGAAGAAGATGTTTGATCCTGTTTAGTGAATTAACTTCTTTTAGTTGTCAATTTATTCACTTCCATCAATGGAAAAAGTGAAGAATTATTGAGTCAGGGAACTCGCTCACTTAAATTCTCTCAGAAGAATGTGTTTGAGGTTGATGCGGGTGTACGTACATCTTTCAAGATTACTATCAAGGATGATGTTCAAAGCATCTGCCATGATGGATGATACTTCATCTCAGTCATATGCATAAAGCTTTTGAGCTGACCTTTCTCGTTTCTTCGCTAGAAAACCTGTTCTGTACTGATAAGCTGCACATAAAAGTACCCATGGGTTCAGGAGGTTGATAGCCTGCTTGCACACTATGTTTGTTACTGGGTCCATAAGCTGAACTGAAACTAATACAAGCTCTGTTGAGGATTATCGAGAGCTCCAATACTATCTCCATTGGTATGAGGTCTTTTGGGGAATCCCAAAGCAAAGCCATGAGAGCTTATGCTCAAAGTGGACAATATCATACTATCGTGGAGAATCGTAATTCCTAACAAGCTCTGTGTTCATAGTCTAAATCTTACACAAATCTTATTCATTTGTTAGGGCGTGATTATACCACGAAGGTTGATCCTTTGTACCCTCTGTTTTATTATTATATTTAATATTTTCTTGGTATGTGCCTAGGATTCCCTTTCTTCTCCTCTAGGTTTTCCTGGATTAGAGAAGTTTGGTTCTTTGTCTGATTTGTGCTAATCATTTTTTAATTTCTGGCAGTGGTAGTCTATATGTGATACAATGTAGCGCAGGATATTTTCTACGGGTGATATGTTTGTGATGTACACTTTCAGAGCCATGAAGCATTTTATCATTAAACCTGGCGTAGTTTAATAAAGAATTCAAATAAAAGTTAAGGTGTTCGTGTGTTATCAAGTTCTTATATGCTTTTCCATTTTGTTTTACATTGCAGGTACTTGAGTGATCTCCAGTAGAAGCACACATGTGAGCAATTCTATGTGGGGTGAAGTTGGGTAGAGAGAGAGAGAGAGAGTTTCTGGTAACTTTATTTGGTATGTGGATGTAATAACAAAATATTTCTAGCTGTTCAGGGAATTCATCCTATTGATTCCCATAAATTATCAAATACTTTTGGAAGATGTATGCCTTTTTCATAAGGTTATGTGTGTTTTTACACACTAAAGGTTTCATTTTTCATATATTCAATTGTAAGTGAATTATATTTGTTCATGGGATATGGAACTTTTGAAGCACCAATTAGAGTCGAGCGTGTCGCCGTTTGAAGGGAACAGTTCAAATCACATATCCAATAATCGACACGAAGTAGAATCATGTATGGTTTCTAAATGCTTGTCTGTATTCAGCTTTCAAGGGTTTTAAAATGTGATTGGTGTTTTGAGTGGCTGTTGTAGCTCTGCTCATATTTGAAATCCTTGTTGTAGGTGGGAGCGCAATAGCAACAGGCACATGGGATTGCCGAAGCCGATTTTGATTGACACTAACATATCATGTTTATAAAGCCAGGTTTATGGTTTATGGTTTTATTTGGTCCACAATGTAATGTAAATTCATGTATGGCTGCTTGCAGGTGCACTTGGAGATCTTTATTGATTTCTACGGCCCATAACCTAAGCTTAGCTGGTGGTGTTGTTTCCTACAATCTGGACTGGCCCCCTCCTGCTTCCTTTGATAAAAACTTGTCAGGAAACCCAAAATACTACCTGCTATTCAACAATGGGGACCTTCAAACCCCATCACTATTCTTCCCCCCACCCTCCATAAGGAACTTGATTGGAAATGGTAACAGAGTAAGGACAGAAATGGTCTCTCCAGTCTCGATCTATGGCCCCATCTAAGGTTTTAATGTTCATTTGCAGCAACAAGTCTTGGAAAACGGGCTGAGTTTGAAGATTCCTCCTTAAGGATTCAGGTTTTTCTTCAAACAATTTTTTGATTATTTCCTCTTAGCTACAATTCCTTTACCTTAGAAGTAACTGAGCTTCTAGCTACAACGTAAAAAGCTGATTTTTTTTTTGGGCTAATTGATGTTCATAGTGGAAGGGTTAAGTCAGTGGCAGGAAGAATGGAGAGATTTTTCAATCACAAATTGTAAAATTCTCTCTCTCTCACGACTGTATATCTAATATACAGAAGAGGACTGTTCTGAACCCCAGTTAGAAAGTAAGTGCACTTAAAAAGTATGAGAGAATCCACTTGACTTTCCTTCACTGCTTGCATGATCATCATCCCCATGATTTACGAACCCTTTATTTCAAGCTTAGCTTCTACTATAGTGTCATCAAACAGTAACTCACATTTTCCATCATATTTAATCGCACTGTCGAGATAATGCAATTCTGTGTTCTTTGATCAGAGTGGTTGTCAAGCTTTCTTTAAAATGCCTTAGTTGATGCCTCATGATTCAACCTTTTGAGGTCAAGTTTATCCATTAATATTATTACTCTTTGCCACAAATTCCTTACTGAATTTTGGTTGAATGGATTCTTACCTTCTACTTGTAACGTTTCTTGACAGGTTTTTTCTTTTTGACAGTCTTCTGAGGCAAGTCTCCCTACATTGCCTTTTATTTCACATTCACTTTTACATGTAAAGGTATTCATAATCTATTCTCCCACTATTTACATTTGCTTAAGAATATCTATACTATATTTCACTTTTTTGTCATGAGCAATGCTGTCATCCAGAGAAAACAACTCACACAAGTTCTAGTCAATTCACTCTTAAGACACGAAATAAAGCAACGAGCAAATCGAACAGAATTAGACAACATTAGTTAAGTTCATGAAGGGTAAAGATCCAAATGTCCTCTTCCCCTTTCTCCTCACCAGGAGACAGGAAGAGAAAGATCCTGTCTTAGCCTAGCCTAAAGTTTTGCAGACAAGATCACATGAGTAAGTACTTCCAATTTCCTGCCCAAATTCAATAGCTAACTTGTAATAAGAAAAAACAAGCAAACCTCAACATAGAAGACAAACTAACCAATTCAGGGTTATCCATATTGCATAAATAAAAGTGGAAGAAATAAGTACCTTCCCTTTCTTATCCTTCCACCGCCCCCTCAAGAAATAAATACAGAAGTACCAATCAAATATTATTTAGAAACATTACCCTTCACTAGCCAAAAGACCCATCTTTTCTTTGTGGGGGTACCATCCCTTTCCATGGGAGTATAATGGAAAGAAAGAACTTATTAGCAATGCATACAAAGGTGGCCCTTCAGTGGATTTCCCCTGTAGAAGGCATGTGATTAGGCTGAATGAATGCTTATGAAAAGGGTATAATAAAACTTAGTCATCATTATCCTAATCATGTACAATTAGGTCAACATGCAAAGCCATCTATATCTAATAAAGATGCTTAAACCACTATTATCTGCTTTGTGTGATGCTTCTTCTCACAACCTTTTTTTTTTTTTTTTTTTTTTTTT
>NW_019268550.1:1638658-1648002 GCF_002738365.1 Cucurbita moschata | reverse complement strand
TTTTTTTTTTTTTTTTTTTTTTGTTACCTGTTCTCTTTTGCCAAACAGAATGAGGACCCGAAAGAAATCACTTGGTTGTAGAGATATGTGTTGCCAACATCAGCCTTGGAAAAGAATCCCACAAAAGTAGTTTTAAAAGTGATTCGGTTTACTTGTGTTGGATAAGAAGTGTACTCCTTCGATGCATTGGAGGGACAATTCAAACAGCTTGTTAGATTGTGACTGATATTGATGTTGCGGTTTTTGTACAACTTTCAATCATGTATTTTCTCAAAAGTTTCCCACAAACAAGTTTTGTGTAAGGTTGGTATAGGGCTCCTAAAGATGTGGCTAAGAAGGTAGCAATACAAAGACAAAAGAAAATCAACATTATCTCGAGTTTGAATATTGACCAATCTTTCATTACGCAAGTATTTTCTTTGTAGGGCTGAATCAAATAATTGAAGTGATTTCGAATTCAAACTTTGACTGTCCTCGTGAGCTTTTTCATAATCGTGAACGCCAAAGGATTGTACACTTCTCACAAGGCAACTATCTAACGTAAGATATTTTGAGTAAAAAATTAATAGAATACTCGATATCCTTATTAAGTAGCTACCATGATGTGAACCAAACTTAAAAGATATCTAGATTTATGAAGGGGCTTGAATACCTGATTCCCTGAAGCCATCTCCAACGTAAATAAGTGGTATAATCTGAGTGCATTAAGAAATTAGGGATTGGAAAAGATTGATGGAAGTGGGGAATCCTTTAGTTTGAAAGGGAAACAGTACAGATGACATAAGCATTGTCCACTGGACCACTAATGGTCGGGAGGAGAATGAAGATAAGAAATGCAGAAACATATAAACGAAAACTTACACTTTCATCCTCTCACAACTTCCTCAGCATTTGTTCATCTTGGAAAATGAAATCTAAGAAGAATCATGAGTTGTTACCATTCCCAGCTAGATAAAGAATCAGCAATCCTGTCCATTTTATAGTTCAGTATCATCGCTGCTAATTTAGGAATCTGGGTTAGCAATGATCTTTCAAGGAGAACAAATTGAATCATTGAAGGAGAAAAAAGGAGAAAATGAATCAGTTGAAGAAGAAGAAGAAGAAGAAGAAGAAGAAGAAGAAGCAACAGACCAACCTGAAGGTGTAGGAGCTTTGGAGTGGCTGAACTTGAGCCTGGGTAGGAACAAACAGCTTTTAACTGAATCACAAAGCTCTGCAGGTTCAGCCAAGACCTTTTCATGCAACTTCTGTAAGAGAGTATTCTACAGCTCACAGGCATTGGGAGGCCATCAAAATGCCCACAAGAGGGAGAGGAGTGCAGCCAGAAGGCACCAAGCTCAGAGAATGATGACTCTGCTTGGTCTGCCAATACATAATTCTATGGTTAGATCACTTGGTGTTCAACCACATTCACTGGTGCACAAAACAAGCAGGGAAGATACTGCAATAGTAGCAAGATTTAATCATGTAAAAAGTGGTTCATGGGCACCTTTCATGCTGGGGGATGCCATGGACTTGAGGTGGCCAGGAAGCTTCCGCTTCACTCAACATCAAGTTCTCCCAGAGTCACCACCACTACGAGAACCGCAAATGGAACCATTCAAGCTTGACCTGAATCTCCGACTTTAATTCTTGTATCTGTCTGTCAAGAACTCTGGAGTCATCTTCTTCATTCTGATTGTGTCATCATATATCAAGTACATGACTAACCTTAGGGGAAGTGCTTAGAATCCTATGTAAAACCAGGAAGAAGCAGCATTAATGTTATATCTCTTCTGCTTATGGAAACACAAGAGGCCTGATTTGTTTCAACTATAAGTTGTAGAGTAAATTACATCAAACTAAGTAGGCTGTAAGGGGGAACAAAAAAAGATCAGTAATGATTTGAAACTTCAAGATTCTTGCTTCTGTCATCTCTTCCAGTGGTTTCCCATTTGGGAGAAATGGCCCATACACATTTCACTGCTCAATCACAGGTCACCCAGAGCTCCAGCTTCCTGTGAATTAGAAGATGATAACATCCAGAAAGCTTGGAAATAAGTTACATCTACATGGACGAGGATTTGATACCAATTTCAATGGTTGACAGGATTTTGATGCATTCAAATCGATAAACGCAGGATGCGCGCAGAAGATCCGATTGCTTTCATGTGTGAAGAGAACTACATTATGTTGACTCTGCAGAACCTAAAGTTCACATCTCATACAGGATTAATTGCAGAATATTTCACTAAGGATGATGACATTAAAATCTGGATAAAAAAGCCAAGAGCAATTTAGACTTGATAGCAATGTAGCATCCATAAGTGATATATCCGCAGCAAAGCTTCCGAAGCTGGAGGGTAGCAGTAGCTCTTTTGTTCTTTAACAGAGCAATATCTGCAACTAATTAATTGTTTAACACATCAGGAGAAGGGTCTCTTGAAAATACAAATAAATATCTAACAACAAGCTATAGATTTACATAACTAAGACTAAGCATTTATGTGTGAGGAATTAGAAAGAGGAATTCTAATGTGGTTACAAAGAACTACAAACAATTGTGATTGTTCTTGGAATTACCTCCCTTCAGACGATGCCCGCATTTGTTCTAATGTGTATCTTGGAAGAGAGTAAATAGCCAAATAATTTCCCGTGAATGATCGAAACTTACAGAACCTATAAGGAATTTCTCCTCCTCGTCTTAATGCTATGTGCTGTTTGGATTTCATTTACTTTTGGTGACTTGGCAGGAGGCCTTTGTGATTCCTTACTGTCCTTTGAACATGATGCAGCGTGATCTGACCTGCCCTTCCGTTTTCTGGATTTTGTGGCAGAAAATTCTGATCTTTTAGTTTCCTGAGTTGCCAATTTGACATCCCCTGTATCCCCACTCTGACATGGGGCCACAACACTATCTGCTGTTGGTAATTCTTGATGTTGGGCACCAAATTCTTGCTCGGGCTGGTGCAGCTCTCCACTTGCCTGAGATGAATGAATGCCCATTCTTGAGGAACTCTTCGCTTTATTACCCTCAACGCTTGAGGGATGGCGTGTGCTCCAACGTGTGTTCGTAAACCATTTGCTAACCTGAAAATGGAATAAATAGTTGAGCCTTTCACTAGAATAAAATGTTAGCTAAAACTTCAAAAGGAACTCAATGCATTACCTGCTTCACACTGAGCCCTAGTTCTTGTGCCAGACTCTCCTTTGTAGCTCGTTCAGGATACTGGTTTTCTTGGAATGATGCTAAAAGTCTCTGGAACATTTGCAACAATATTAGGAAGAAGACGTGGCATTAAAAAACTAGATATTTTGGAGTTAATACTAAATTTTATTTCCCACAACAGAGAAACAAAGATCTCATTGCCTCCTTTCCGTCCAAGGCATGTTTTATTTAAAAACCAAGTGAACTAAACAAGCACAGAGAAACTGATATTTCGCAATAAATAGTCTAAAGACGATGAAGGGTGTTGATAACTAATCTAACTGATGATGTCATGGAAGCGATAACTTATAGACTTGTGGTAAAGCATCTTTGTTGAAACCAAGACGTATTTCTTCAAATAAATAGCTCAAAATTGTGACCTTCGGTTGCAAAGAAAAGAGAAGCGAAGATCCAAGGGATATAAAGTGAGCTAAGCTGCTCATTACTCGCTATAATCAAGAAAAAATCTTGTTCCAAGTACAAAAAGGAATGACATTTCAGCTCAAATTTACACATCACAGTTCAATTTCCTATATATAACTGCCTTACTGAGAGTTAGACTTCACAATACAGGAATCAGACAGAAAGAAAACTGTTTTTGAGTGTCTCAGCAATTATTCAGACCACTCAGACTGGATTAAGCGTCAAAATTTTAGAATGATAGGAGATTTTGGAACAACAAATCTAATAAATTGCATGGCTGAAATTATGTAACTCCAATATACATCTCCTTCGCGGCAATATATCCAAGCACCAGCATGCATTCTTAAATAAAGTTGCAAGGGGATTCAAATCTTTGAATAAAACCTTGTTTCCCAACCCCACACGCAAAAAAAATAATAATAATAAATAAGCAAAAAGAAGGAAAAAATTAACATAGATACGCTAAAAGTAAGACAAAATAATGAAATAGGAAATCCCAGCTTGAACAAAACGGCACAAAAAAATAACATCTTTTTAAGGACAATGTTTTGGAATCAGAACAGAGCTGCAAAGAAGAAGAAGAAGAAGAAAAAAAAAAAAAACGAGGAAAAAGGAAAAGGGAAAAAAATTACCTCCAATGCAAGTCGACTGAGTCTTCTATACGATGATGGTGTGGTTCTCCTAACAGAAGAACTAGCTTTTCCAGTGTCTTCAGGAGTTTTACTCACAGATTTATTCATATTTGCAGCAACTGCCTTTTGACGAGTACCCCTCTTAGAACTGTGTTTAGTTTTTATGTTAGTCAAATCATCATTAGTTCGATAATTTGGCAGAGCAAGAACCAGGGTTTTAGGACTTCTCTTCCTTGTATTACTATCCCAGCCTTGGTCATCACTTGAATCCATAGAAACACTTGCGTACGTGTCATCGCTTGAGTCGGTAGGAACATTCCCATATGTCTCCTTCAATAATGAAAGAGAGAAATAATTTAAATGTATGGGAATTCTTTAACTCATTCAGTCTAAAACTAAGCATGGGCCCTGTTAAATATCTAGACTTCGTCTATTAAACATTTAATGCCCAGTAAATTCATTTTATTCACACAAGACACATAAACATGTTGGACTAAAGCCATCTTGATGGGAACAAGGCCTTGTTTTGATTTATTATTATCACTATTTTGACAAAAGAACAAAGAACAAAAGTAGCTAAAAAATAATTTACAAGAGGATAAAAGAATGAGAAATCATTTACAATTGATGGAAAATTTTCAAGATAAGAGCCTACTATTAACCAAAACATCACTTCATTGATTAAGACACTAGTAACCTTCCTATCAAATATTTGAATTCCCTACCTAACATCTATAAGTTGTATTCTTTAGAACAAAGCAAAAGAAAAAAGGAAAAAAACGACATGTCAATCAACTATGCTTGCATAATGTTGAGAGATAGTCGCCCATATACTTCAAAGAATACATTGGAAAATAGCAATATAATTTTTTCTTGCATAAGAATATAAATATTATTATGATTATAAAAGAATACTCACATCATGGAGCTTCTTGTAATCCAACCGTTCCACCTGTCTTCTTCCCAAAACAGGTTCAGGACCGTCCTTATCAGGACCGGACTCTAGTAGACTTGATAGCTCATTATACAGTGCACTCTTTCTAGGACCACCTCCAGAACTTCGCCCATCAGGGTTTTTCATAGACGTAGTATTATTCAGTGATGGAGACACAAGGTTATCAGCTTTGGAAGAGGGGTTACTGTCAAGTGCAGCTAAATCCTCAGAATCAGATGTAAAGTCAGAACTTGAACTTTCCTGTCTAACATCTTCATCACGTTCTGGAGCACTGGGATCATAGTCATCATCCTCCGAATCATCGGAAGGGAGACCTAAGTACTGGTCAACATTGGGTGGAGACTCTAATTCCTCAGAAGCAGAAGCATACCCAGATGTTTCAGGACTTGATTCATCGTCCTGGACAATAGTATCTGGAACATCAGGATCATAATCATCATCATCTACAGAATCATCTGAAGGAAGACCTGAGGCATGATCAAAATTTCGTCCAGCAGCTGATGCTGCGGCCTCGGGATAGACTTTCTGCACACAGTTAGAGGAAAATGACACTATAACAAACACCCAAAACAACCCTATTTTAATATAGGTTGCAAAACTTTAATTACCTCCCAACCATCAGTGATGGAAAGTCTTGATCCTTGAAATTCATTAAGCAGATTCAAGCAGTCATCTTTGCAATCACATCCGGGGCATAGCCATCCTTCATCATCTGGCGGAACTGTGAGAGGAATGGAGGGAGCATGAATGAAAAGTAACTTGAGAAACACAAATCCACTTTTAATTTTAATATCTAGTTGGCAATGAGAATATTACTGTCTGTATTTAGCAAAGGTGGTTCTAAACAGAACTGATGGAACCCACGATCACAAATACCATCACATAGTATGATGTCATTCTCAAAGGACAATTCTTTGGATCCACATTTTGCACAGAATATCTGATGCAAGGTCAGAAGTTCACAATGAAGTCACTTATCACAAAAAGCAGATGCTTTAACAGAGCCAAAATTTATGCAGAATGAATAAAAAGATAACATCTAGTAAAAATTAAACTTAAGACGATATCCCCCCTACATCTTCACTGTCTATCTGTCCTTGAGAATCGAATAAAGATTTAGAAAGGCCTCCTTCGCCACAAAGTGCATCAATACGTTGAAATACATCTCTTATTTTTAATTTGCGCCGCATTATTTCATTTGATGCCCGTTGAAGTTCCTTTTCAGGCTTCAATTTATCTGAGCTGCACTATTATAGTAATGATCAGCAGATGCCATGCATTTCATTACATCAATTATGATAGATGAAATGAAAGATAAAAAGATCATAAAGAACATTAGTGACTGAAACAAAGATCAAATTATAACAAGAACTTCAATATTGATCCGAACATAAGTGCATAGAAATTGCTATCCGCTTCATTTCAGAATGAAATAACAACAGATTTAACTTCTAGGTTTATTGTCATTAGAAGTATTAGAAGTCTGACTTGGTCGAAGTCATAAATCTTGAAAGCAACGAAGAAGATAGAGTGATCACTTGTAAGTAATAGCTGCTAAATATGAAACGATCAACAAGGGTACCAAACCCAACACTGAGGAACTACGTAAGGCTGTAAGCTTGTAACAATCTTTTAATTAGATCCACTCTTAACGATGGGGAAGAGACCTGCAAGGAGAGTTTAAATTTTGTGTTTGGATGACTTGGAGGAGATTTACCGTCCTGCCTTTCCTTAGTATTCACTACGCACTGTATGAAAATCAAACAATTACTCAAGAGGTGGGAGGGGGGCATTTCAAAGTACACAAACACTACAAAATCAGTGGAGGCGTTTACACAATGAGTCGATGACCATTTATCAAAATCACCAAAGACAAAGTAATACAAGAAAGTATCAGGACAAAGTCAATGTAAGATCTATTAAAGGTGAAAATACATACCTGAACCCTTTCCAGCCTTCACTAGAATAAGCTTCAATCAAGTTCTGTTCATATTTGATGCGGTTCAGTAAATATCTCAAATGATTCCTGATTGATGAGAATTCATCGACTCTTGCTCCCTTTCCTTGTATATTTCTCTCCTTCTTCTTCCCTTTTCCCTCTTCAGCAGTAAAATTATTTAAGTCATTACTTGGTTCAGGATCTTTATCTTTCTCTTGGGTCTTTGAACGCAGATTTCTGTCACTACTTACAAGGGACCTTAAAATAGAATTTATCTTAATTGATTTCAAAATTCTCTTATCCTTGTGATCCGATTGTTCTGAATTACTGGGGACTGTTTCTAAATTTTGGAAAGGAGTATTTTGGGTTAATTTTTCATTAGGAGGGTTCATCTGTTCAATATAGTTTTTGTTGACAACTTCAGGTGGAAGTTCAGAGCAGTCAACAAGAAGAGTCGTTGTCTCAACTTCAATAGGTACTATCAAATTTTCGGTATCTTTATCACAGCATAATAAATTACCAGCTTCAACTTGATCATTATCAGCAAGGTTAGAGAAAGTCTGATTGTGTTTTTCTGATAATTCAATAAGCACATCTCCTGAACCAAGTTCCCTATTCTCTTCCTCCATATTCTGCTGGACCTCTGGCTTTTCTTCATCTGAACCGCCAGTTTTGTTGGAATATCCTGGAGTTGCTTCCAATTCATGATAATCAGGAACTGAATGCTTTTGCTCATTTGAAAGACAAGTTCGCATTTCAGCTTCAACACTGATCTTGGCTTCTTGTACGGCTTCAGCATTATTATTACTTCTCGATTCTGTATATTCATCTCTTTCTTCCATGTGATCCCCCAAGACTATCAACTAATCTCCAGTTTGACTAGTGCTATTCCTGATTACATCAACTACAGGTTGCCAGACTTGAAGGCCAAAGTATCAACCACTAAGACAACGTAGATTCTTGCTTATCACTTCTGGAGATTAAAGCGCCCATTCCTACTCAATCAATCCGGAGTTCATTTTTTCAACTTCGACAACTGCCAGGGAGTGGCAATTTTCTGTTTCTGAATGCTTAACATATATATATATATTCTACATACGTATATGGACCTCCTGGAGCATTCTCCTCACAGAACTTCTCCACGGACAATCATCAATCTTGACCATCTGGCACTGGAGAGACACCAAGATGACTACCATCAACCATCTTAAGGGATGTAAGGCTTGTAGTGACAAATAATAAAATTGAATCTTATCACATTCAAGAGATATTTTGGGTTCTTTAATCCACTCTTTCATTTCAGAATTCAGAAAAAGTATCAGCTAAATTCATTACAGGAATTTTTTTAGCCTACTGAAAAATATATATATCTTACTTGAAAACAATCTCAAAATATTTCCTTTATAAGCATATGACTACAAAGGCACATAAACTAAGAATAAATAATAAAAAAACTTAACTAAACGATTATTTCTAAGATTAAGTTTTATTTACTCAAAATTGCTTCTATGTAGTAATTTTTACCTAGAACCAAACTTTATGAACTGAACGGATATTTATCGGTATATCTAATTTTGAGGTAGATTAAAAATTATACACAGCAAACGATTCTTTTTTTTTTTTTTTTTGTGAGAGAGAGTACAAACAAATTCTAATGACCATTATTAATTCAAAATTTGAGACAATATTAAATTGCAAAGAAAATGAGGGCGAGGCTCTACGGGAGTTACAAAATGCCCAGCCATACGCAGAGCTGAGGTTGGCACGTACTCCAATCCTCACCTCAGAAATTTTCACGTTCAAACTCACAAATAACTTCAATTACGTGGAACTACGCTTCCAAGGGAAAAAATTAAGCTCGACTTCATCAAAATCAAGATTTTAGCAATGAAATTCTTCGAGATAGAAGAGTTTAGTCCCTGGTTTAATACTTCAAAAAGGAGAGACAACATGTTGAAAAAAATAACTCCAGAATCATTACGCTTCTTTCTCCGAAGTTTAAGCAAACAAAACGGCAAAGTAGGAAAAAAAGGAAAGAGAAGAAACAAATGCAATTAACAAGCTAAGCATTTGAACAGAAGAACAATGCAATGCATTAGCTTCCATAACTCCATTTTCCATTTCGCACGAATTCTCAAGAAACAAACATAATCTAGCAGAAACATAAGAACGTAAAAGAAAAGGAAAAAAAAAAAAAAAAAAAAAAAA
>NW_019268550.1:1608087-1638515 GCF_002738365.1 Cucurbita moschata | reverse complement strand
AAAAAAAAAAAAAAAAAAAAAAACTATTGGAAAGAAGTACCTGGTGCTGGCGAAGAGCATAGTATTGTCCATGGAAGAGGGCGGCTACGGATCTAGTTGGTGGTGGAGATGTTTATTTATGGAGCTTTGGAAGAAAAGTGTAAGAATTTTGGCGATGGTGGTGGGTGTTCTTCTTGTTCTTTCTCTTTTCAGCGCGAAGAGAGAATAAAGCGGCTTTGTCTCAGAGTCCTCCAAATCTGGGCCACCGTTACTCTCTGCGCACCGTCTGCCTTCCGCAACCGCCGCTAATAATCATATTGCGCATATCATTTTGGGCTCCATTCCATCTTTCGGCCCATTTTTTACCATCTCCTTTTTGGGCCCCGCCTTTCTCTTAATGGGCTTTCAGCCCATGTCATATATTGGTTGGGCTCCACTCCATCTTTCGGCCCATTCCTTTACCATCCCTTTCTAGGCCCAGCCTCTCTTAATGGGCCTTGGGCCCATGTAATAGATTGGTTGCTCCCCACCTGCTTCTTTGCCATCTTTAGCGTGGTTTTTAACTCATTTATTTATTTATTAATATAAATTAATTCGTGGTTTTTTTAAAAAATATTTTATGGACACAGAATAAAAAATCTATTCGACTCTAAAATTAAAAATCAATTAAATACAAAAATTAAAATTTTAAATACGAATCTTTTTCAGACACAAAACTTATAACTTAACGTGATTTGGAATCACTCCAGATTTCAAACTCCAGTATCTAACATTTTTATGAAATTTCTTCGAATTAGAGAAAATAAAGCAGAAAGAAAAAAGTCGTTCATGCAATTTTTCAAATCTAGGACACGATGTTAAAAGATTATGTAACATGTTTAGCTGAATTAAAAAAATCATCGTACTATGTAACTTTTTAGAACAATTTTAGATCTAAAAATGAACCATGGAATCCCCGACTCATAAAACAATGGGCCTATGTTACTTTAATAGGTAACACTTGTTTTAGTCTCATAATAATACAAAAACTATAAAGGCATTGAAAATGACATTTATGTTTTTTTTTCTAAAAATGGATAAAATGAAAAAAAAAACATAAAAATAAATTAGTCGTACATAAATAAACTTGTACGACAAAAATGGGAACCGTGATTGAATTGATGATAAAATAGAATACTGGGTTTCGAACAGTGATTCGATTGATGATAAAGAAAGAGAATAAACTTGTACGACAAAAATGGGAACCGTGATTGGATTGATGATAAAATAGAATACTGGGTCTCGAACAGTGATTCGATTGATGATAAAGAAAGAGAATTCTTGATTCAGTTCTCCACCTTAAACGATCGATCAAATTCTATTGAGTCTAACTCACAGTGACCGGGAGTAATCACAATCACAAAAGCTTTAAAACTAAACAGGTGAGACTCAAATATGGTTGTTAGCCGACTCTCCACAATGATATGATATTGTCCACTTTTTGAGCATAAGCTTTCATGGTTTTGCTTTGGGCTTCCCCAAAAAGTCTCATGCTAATGGAGTTAGTATTCCTCACTTATAAACCCATGATCACACCCTAAATTAGTCGATGTGAGGCTTCCATCATCCAACAGACCATCCCCTAAATTAACCCGTGTGGGTCACTTTCGTCCAAGATTGGCCTCGGTTAACGTTCACCAACCCACTTAATTATATAATAATATTAATATATAAATATAAAGTAAAAGAATTGGAAAAGGATAGTGGGCAGTTTAGAAAAGCCCACAGAGAGGTGAAAAGAAAACAAAGACCACGTGAAAATGGCCACAACAAAAGACTAAGGAAGCATCGTAGGATATTCCCTTTATTTATTTATTTATTTTCTAAATTTTATTTAATTCTTTTCTTCCATTTTTCACCTTCCTCCTGCCTTCCTCCTACCGCCACGTTTCTACTACTTTCAATATAAATTACATTTCTTTCTAAAACAACGTGTTTCACTTTTTACCCTTTTTTTTTTACCACAAATAAAATTACCCCAACCTTTATATTTCATTTAAAAAATAACTCTACTTATTAAAAATTGATAATTTTATAAGAACAATAATAATAGTAAATAAAGTGATTGAAATAGCATTAATTTCAGAATTTTATAAATGAAATTAAATTATAAATATTTTTGGGTAACATTTAATTATGTAAAGTACAACGTTAATAAAGAAATTAATTAGGCATTGGACACAACATGGGCATTTAATTAGCCTTAATGCAAGCTAATTAATGAAGGCGCATTTCATGTGCATTACCTAATTTTGTAGTCTCCCAATTAAAAGTCGGTTCCATTTTTTATTAACTAATTATTAATCAGGTGAAATATAATCATTTTTTTTATAATTATTATATTTATTTTTAAAAAAATAAAACAAAATATTATCTCATCAACATGTTAATTATAATATAGTTTTTTTTTTCTTTTTTTGGGGAACATTCTCTGTGTTAGTGTACTTTCTTTAATAAATAATTAAATTCTAAACAAATTATACTCTCTATTATTTCACTTAAATTCATATAATTATTTCTTTAAATTTATTAAATATAAATATATTTTAAACGAGGAACGAAACATTATTTATAAAAGTGTGAAAAATGGTTACAAATCTGTATGTTAGAAGACAAAAACTTCCAAAAGAGCGATGTTAAATTATTTTGTTGGGAATATTATTATTTTTTTATTTATAAATGGAAGGAAAGTTAGGTTTGTATGCATTAGGGAAGACCAAGGGGACAAGGAAAGTGAGATATCTTTTGGTGTCCTTTTTTACTTTTATTTTTCTTTCCTATTTGGACCACAAAAAAAATATTTATATTTTCGTGTTCTCGTTCGTTAAGATATTAATATTATCGAAGTCATATTCTAATTTAATAAAAAAAATGTCACATTCGTCGTTAGAAAACAAATCATTTAAGATAAGTTAAGTATGTTCTAATGGAATTCGATCATGACTTCGAAATTTACTCGTATATATCGTTTCATTCATCATAAAATATTTTATTGATTGTTAGGTCATTTTTTAAAATATTATATTTAATGTCAATTATTGGATAAGCTTCCGAGATGTAGTCATTATTGTTGTGTGGAAAGCACGAGCAAAGGAAAACATTTCTTTAGTTCGGCTTGATTATTGCAATTAGCTTAGCGAGAGTAATCATTATAGATATTTATGTAATCCATAAGGTTGATTTGTCTCAGACAAAGTAAGAGACATTTTTTTCGTAGCTAAATAGGGTCAGAGACGAAGATTATATTCTCCATACTTATCCTCGATTCCTTTCTCTATATATATGTGTTGAAAACTATACTATAACATTAAAATTTGAATATCTGATACTTACGAATCTTTTGTGGATAATCTTTTCCTCCGATCTTTATAATTTTGAGAGCAAATAAGATGTGGTGCATGATGTGATAAGCATGTTATGAAGAGAGTAGGTTGTGACGCTCTCATTAAACAAGCAAAACTACGACCCTCAAGAGACTTTAGTGTTTAGGGTAAAGTACAACCGTGACATGTAAGAAGCAAACAAAGCGTCGACTTTAAAAAGAGTAGGTTGTGACCCTTAAGTCGAGATAAGTAGAGCGGCGACCCTTAATAGATTTTAGGGTTTAGGATTTTAAGTAAAATATGACCGTGATACGATAGGTGATATGTTTGTCTGGCAATCACTACCACATGTTTTGGGGGTGGTCCAAACACCCAAGTGCCAAAAATGCAAGAGCATAAGACAAAAGGGCAAAAAGGCGCCATGGACATTAGCATTGCATGCATTGGAGATGTGTTTTTGGGTTGGGATTGAGCTGGTGAGGGGTCGGTGTCTGTATGATCTTTTGACGCACAAACAAGCAGCTTTTGGTTCCTCTTTTGTGTTTGTCCATGGCGGTACACCTAACATTGAATTCCCAGGAAAAAAACAGATGGGGAGATTGAATTTTATATACTTCTCCAAGCCATATCAAACCCAGAGATATCTCGGGTACACACCGTTCGAAATGACTCACGATCGAAATATATCAAAACAAATAACTGAATAACATCGAAGAGAGAAAACTTTTGAACAGAGCAACCTTAGTAGATGTCCTCTTCTATGTTTGGTTCAAAAATGCCTAAACCATCCTGAAACTAATTTTGTCTTCACCTTATTTTATCCGAGATTTGATCATCTTTTTATTCATGGACGGTTGTTGGGAAGTTGCCGACTTGTAGCCAAGGTGTTTGATAAAATGCGTGAGAGAAGATGAAACCGAAATTTGAGGGGAAAAGAAATGGGAAGTTGGGGTTTGGGTCAACCAAGAAGAAAACAATATGAATTTATTAAATTAAGAAGTTTAAAGGGATAACGCTACCGCAAACAGTGTCGGCTGGTCTTCGTTATTTACATGCTGGATTGTTATAAAGTCTGCTCTATGACTGCGATGGTCTGCGCTGCGGCGTGCCTGCCTGCCTACCTGCCTGCCTGCATTTCTAACAAACAAAATTTGACTCTCCAATGGCAGCCTCCCTTTTGTTTATTATTTTCTGGACGGTTACTCCACCCCATTTTAAATTTCAAGACTACTTAATCGTCTTAGACTAGAACACGTACCCTTGGGTCAATACCTCATTTTCTTTTCTTAAAACTCATATCTAACCGCTCAAGCCTATCGTTAGTATATTATTATCAAACATTTCTTACCAGTGTGTGAAACCTCTACATTTTATAATCGTAAGACCGGTAACGATAAATAATGAGATTTATTTAAATTAAATAATAATAGAGTTTTTTTATTACTATTCATTAATGGGTCTCATCTAATTTTTGAATGGACATAAAAAGAAAACTAATAATTAGACTTCATTCGGCAAAAGGAGTTGTTATTTAATTCAAATAATGGAGCAACATATTCCAATGAAAATAGGATAAAATTGGAGGGAGGGGGAGGGGCTATTCAATAATATTAAAGTTGGGAAAGAACGGTACCTTTATTTGGGCAAGTGCAGCACGTGCGAAACGAGAGTTAATAGGGAATTATGGACCGATCCCATTCTCCTTCGCCATTTGTCGCCAAATACTTTACCCCAAACCAATGAATCAAATTTGAACAATTGAAGTAACTAAGTTGAAGCTTCCCAACAACAATAATAATAATAATAAAAAGATCTTATATCGATCGGAGAAAGAAACAAAACGAGGCTAAAAACGATACGTAACGAGATAAAACGGACAATATCAAATACTTGTGGGTTTGGACTCTTACATCCCAAGGAGGGAAGTGTATAAAAACTAAAAGACCCACCAAGAATGGATCGAAGAACGAAGAAGGGTGAAGAGAGGGTTCCACTATTGGGTAAATTGAGGTAGGAACGAAGATCATATTTTCTGTCCTGAATGCCCGTAGCTACCCTTGTGGATCCCGTGCACGAAAATCATTTGGGGTTCAGAATTAAAATGGATAAGAGGCTTCCTCATCTCTAATTTTGAGTGTGGAATAACTACATTCAAATAAGTTATGTTTGATTAAGTTAGAGGGAAGAGAAATCACATAACCTTCACATGCTCGTCTTACTAGCTGCAATGTCTACGTGATGTGGGCCCTTCTTTGTCTCCATTTTCCCCTACATCACAAAATTCAGTCTTCTTCCTTTCTCTCTCTACGCTCCGTGTAATTCCGTAAGCTTCCTTCCTCCCATCTCCTCTCCAATGTCTACTCAACCTTTTCTCCTACCCCACCCAGCTGGGTCCTGACCCAGTCAACCTTCCTACGTGGCACCTCCCCCCTCCTCTGTATATAAACCCCCCTCTCACCCCTTCTCATCACCACCCCATCTCACTTCACCCATCGCCACTTCTTCTTCCTCTTCAACTCAATCGCTCTCTTTCTTTCTCCAATGGCTGTCGATTCTTCTCTCTCTTCACCTCTCGGCCCTCCCGCCTGCGAAAAGGACGCCAAGGCTCTTCAATTCATCGAGCAAATGACTCGCAACGCCGACGCTGTCCAGCAGACAGTCCTCGCCGAAATCTTGACCAGAAACGCTGCCACCGAGTACCTCCGCCGTTACTCCCTCGACGGCGCCACCGATCCCCACACCTTCAAAGAAAAACTCCCGGTCATCACCTACGAGGATCTCGAGCCAGACATCCAACGGATTGCCAATGGAGATCGCTCTCCTATCCTCTCCTCCCATCCAATCTCCGAGTTCCTCACCAGGTAAATTACACTGAAATCTCTTCATCGGAGCAATTAGAAATTTAGAATAGTTGAATCGATTTTCTGATGCTGTGGTTTTTGCAGTTCTGGTACTTCTGCCGGTGAGAGGAAGCTTATGCCGACGATTAAGGAGGAGCTGGATCGTCGTCAACTTCTGTACAGTCTACTCATGCCAGTTATGAACCTGTAAGAGAAAGCAACAATATCAATGGCGAATTTGAATTATTTAAATTAAAAGCGCGTAAAATTTAATATATTCATGGATTCTGTTTTGGACAGCTATGTGCCTGGGCTGGATAAAGGCAAGGGGCTTTACTTCTTGTTTGTGAAATCGGAGACGAGGACTCCGGGTGGGCTCTTGGCCCGACCTGTTTTGACCAGTTACTACAAGAGCGACCACTTCAAGACCCGACCCTACGACCCGTTTGTTGTCTACACGAGCCCTAACGAGGCCATCCTCTGCCCCGATTCCTTCCAGAGCATGTACACGCAGATGCTCTGCGGTCTTCTTCAACGCCATCAAGTCCTCCGCCTCGGCGCCGTCTTCGCCTCCGGCCTTCTCCGAGCCATTCGATTCCTTCAATTGAACTGGCAGGACCTTGCTAACGATATCCGGAACGGAACGTTGAATTCGAAAATCACCGATCCGTCGTTGAGAGATTGCATTGAGAAGATCCTTAAGCCGGACGCGGAATTGGCGGATTTCGTTTCGGATGAATGTTCGAAGGAGGATTGGGAGGGAATCGTGACGAGGATTTGGCCGAAGACGAAATACCTCGACGTGATCGTCACTGGAGCGATGGCGCAGTACATTCCAACGCTTGATTACTACAGCGGCGGATTGCCTCTGGCTTGCACGATGTACGCATCTTCCGAATGTTATTTCGGACTGAATCTGAACCCTATGTGCAAGCCATCGGAGGTTTCCTACACTATAATGCCAAACATGGCGTACTTCGAGTTTCTCCCTCACGAGCCAAACACCGAAAGCGATTCGCCGCCGAAACTCGTCGACCTGGTAGACGTGGAGGTCGGAAAAGAATACGAACTAGTAATCACAACATACGCCGGACTTTACCGGTACCGAGTAGGCGACATACTCCGAGTTACCGGATTCCACAACGCAGCGCCGCAGTTCCACTTCGTGAGGAGGAAGAACGTGGTCCTGAGCATCGACTCAGACAAAACGGACGAAGCGGAGTTGCAGAAGGCAGTGGAGAATGCATCAAAGCTGCTGAAGGAATGGAAGGCGAGCGTGGTTGAGTACACGAGTTACGCAGAGACGAAGACGATTCCAGGGCACTACGTGATATACTGGGAACTGATGGTGAAGGAAGCGGAAGGGAAATGGCCGAGCAAGGAGGTAATGGAGGAGTGCTGCTTGGCAATGGAGGAATCACTGAACTCGGTGTACCGACAAGGGCGAGTTGCAGACCATTCGATCGGAGCTTTAGAAATCAGAGTGGTGAAGAACGGAACATTCGAAGAACTGATGGATTACGCAATTTCCAGAGGAGCCTCTATCAACCAGTATAAGGTGCCGAGGTGTGTGAACTTTACTCCCATTATGGAACTTCTCGATTCTAGAGTAGTGTCCGCACACTTCAGCCCTGCCCTGCCACGTTGGACTCCAGCTAGGACACGCTAATTTCTTTTTCTTTTATTTTATTTTTTTATAAATTTTTATTTTTCTTAAATTTAGGGAAAGAAAATGAAAAATGTAGGATGTGTCAGGGGCAGTCTTTATTGTACTTGGTTCTCATAATTAAATTAATGGAAAATCACATTTATTTACTAAATTAAATTAAAATTTGGGTGTGAATGAAAAAATAATTTCTTATAAAAAAACAAAAGTTTATTTTTCCTGTGAGATTCAATAATGGGCTTATGTGGGCCTGTCGTATCATGGGCCTAAAGTTGGGCTGAGTTTCTTAAATTATTTATGGGCTGTGTACAATGAGAACCCAACTCCCCATTATGGAGGCCCATTTTCCCACTAATCTTTTGCGAAAAGGTTTGGGCATACCCTAAAGTCTTACGATTTTAAAACGTGTGTGTTAGGGATAAGTTTCTACGCCATTATAAAAAATATTTCATTCCCTCTTTTCAACTGATGTGGGATCTCACAATCCACCAGTTCGCTGACACACCGCTCAATGTCTAGTTCTGATACCATTTGTAACAGTCCAAGCCCACCCAGCAAATATTGTCCGTTTTATCCCGTTACGTATCATTGTCAGCTGATGTAGGATCTAGGAAGGATTTCCACACCCCTATAAGAAAATGTTTCGTTCCTCTCTCCAACTGATGTAGGATCTCACACAATCCAATCTGGACAAACGATCACACGTGTAAAAGTATTTCCCAATTATTTAAAATGGAATTTTTTAAAAAAATTGCACTTTTGGAATATTTATAAATGCCCATTTAATCCCAAGTGGAAACTAGAAAGGTCTTCTCTTTTATCCTATTTAATTCCATTATTATTTATACCCTTTTTTAAGGGACACTGTCATTTAAAGCTTGCCTTTTGTACCCATTAAAATTTTCATTATGTTCACACTTTACGCAATAAAAATGTCAACTTTTATGTCATTTTTAATTTCTATTTTCATATAATAATATATTACATTTTTTTGATTTAATTGAAAAAATATTTTAGACTAACACGACGTTTCGAATTAGTTGAGTTGGTGATTGAGTGACCTGAATAGAGCTCGCAACCTAATCCAACCGAACCTTTATGATTTGGGTTAGTTTGGATTGATCGGATTCTCAGATAAAAAAAACATGTTTATTAATTACTAATATTCTTACAAGTGATAAAAATTTTAAAAGTGGGGGAAAAGGCTTGCATCACAAAAAACGCCGCCGTTTAAAACAAACTTGAAAGAGAAATGCGATTCAAATTACTGACCGTTAGAGCCACCAAATGGACTTGGCAGCTGCAGCTAAGATGGACGGTCCAGATTTTGCGCAATTCTCCATGAGCAACGGATAATTTCAACCGAAAACAATTTTTTAAAAAATACAAAAATCTAAAATTTGAAATGGCAATTAAAAGTCAAATTTTCTAATAAATAATAATAATTTAATAATACACATTGTCCCCAAGTAATAAAAATAATACAAAAAGAAAAAATAAAATAAAAATAGTTTGGTCAAAGTCAAACCAAAGAAGGAACACAGCTGTCCCACCATGCCTGGTGACCAAATATTTATTTTATTTTATGTTTAAAAATTTCTCTCTCTATCTCTAATAATTTATATCTTTTTGGCCATAGTGAAAATTAACACTGCACGTGCTTTCAACACCAAAAATGAAAAACAATACATACACATATATATATATATATATATATATATATATTTAATTGTTGAAACTATTTTTTTTTATTAAAATTGGTCGAATAATAATAATAATAATCCCCAATTTGTTTTTTGAAGGGTTTAGATTGGTGGGTTACTAACTCGACCCTAGTCAACTGGCTTCACCCATGTGGGTCGCCCTTAGGTAAGCTAGCCATGCAAGACACCTCAGCCATGACCAACTAGCTTGACTGACCTTTGTGGGTGGCTCATACCCTTTCGATTGGTCTGATTGTGGATTTTAAGTCTCGTTATTGGTCTCGACTTTGCCCATTTAATAAATTTTGGACATGGCGTAATCTTGCATAATCTCAACTCTCCGAGTCGAATTCATTCACTAATCAATAATCAAAATAAAAGTTATAATTAAATTAATTAAGTAAATTTGGGAAGACTTAGGTAGTAAGATTAAAAGGAATTTAGGGTTGGATTAAAAAATAAAATAATATACACCTGCATAATATTTATATATATATATATATATATATATATATATATATAAAAGGGATAAGGAAGGATAACTTTATTGGGAAAATAAAAAATTAAAGAATTTAATTTAATTTAATTTAATTTAATTGGTAATACTTTTAGTTTTAAGATTCCACCAAAAGCTAAAAACAAAACGCGTTTGTTTGACTACTCGAACGCGCCAACTTTTAGATTCACATTTTAATTATCCACATTACCATTTATAACATTTTTTTTCTTTTAATTATTAATTTTCTACCCATATTTTAAAAATCAAGTAAGTCAACTTTTTAAAATTAAAAAGTTTTTAAATTTTTTTTTTTACTTTTATAGGAAATTTAAAAACATAATAAAAAAATTGGAAGAAAATCATAAATTTCAAATTTGGAGTTTTTTAGTTTTTTAAAATTAAGATTTTAGGACTATTTTTCAAATTTTGAAGACTAAAAAAAAGAAAGTTTTTAGAAAAGGTGTTTTTGTTTATAGAATTTGGTTATAAATTAAAACGATTACGTAATAAAAATTAAAGACAATTATCGAACTAGACTAACATTTTTATTTCTTCAACATGTTTCTGGTCAGTTTTCCAAATTTGACATAGATTAATATAAACCAAGAGACATCAGTCATATAATATACTTCAATGAAGATGGGAAGAAAATACTGTTGAAATTGTCAAAAGATATTTCAATTCACAATACATCGAACAAAAATGAAGTTTCATGTTATAAATTTTGGGTAGATTACAATTTAGAGAGTTACCGTATTTCATTAATATATTTTAAGACATTTTATTTACTTTAGGTTACAATTACATAATGGTTAATTCTTGTCGTAAAGTATGAATGTTACCATTTTTGGAATTCATTTTCATTTTGAGGTTATATAAGGTCATGTATGTTATATTTGTAAGTAGACTTGAAAAATACAGCAAAAGAACTAAGTTTATTTGCAATTGTATTTAGTTTATGTTGCATGTAAAATCATTGAAGCTCGATATGATCAATCTTACTTGTGGAGTGATTTGAATCTTAAATAAGTGTTTTTGTCTTGAGATATTCGATCAACAAGATAATCCGAATTTTACTTCCCTTGCAGTAATTTCCATATCATTTGATATCAGAGCCTTCCATGGTTTGATTCCACATCATAGATTTTAAAACATCGTTAAAAAAAATAAATAACTGAACAAAGAAACTCATAAATGAAAATAGTATTTATAAACTTAGTCGTTCATACTATTTAATTTTAGTCCCTACACTTTTAATAAATTAAAATCATGAATTTTCAATAAATAATAAATTTAATAATTATTTAATAATTATCATATTTAAACAATTTATAAAAAACAAAACTACAAATACTAATTTTAAGGTTTATAGAAAATGCAAGTATAAGGTATAAAATAATATTTAAATTTTTTATAAAATGAAATAATTAAATGAATATATATATATAAGGAAACCTAGGAATTGAGGTAATAAAATAATGAAATTGGATTTATGTTGTAATTAAGTATAAATTAGGGTTGGAATTATGGGGAGTGCGGAGTCACGTGGGAATGGCTTTGGGTTTGGTTCCATACCTAGTGTTACCCCACTCATCGACCCCTTTTCCATTCTCATTTTCCCCCACTCTCCTCCTTCGCGCGTGCTCCTCACTTCCATTTCTTTTTTTAATATTTAAGTGAACAGTATCATACATCGTAGAGAGTCGTGTTCATCTAATCCGACAAAAATGAATAAAATTTGACCATAATTAATAAATAATTTTATATTTGAGGTCAAATTTCAATATTTATATTTTTTAATTAAAAATTAATTGAATTTTGCATTTTAGACCATATAAGAGATTTTAACTAAAAAAACAAAAAATAAAAAATAAAATTTCTCCATTTTTACTTTTTTTTAATGGAAATTAAAATAATGTTCATAACTTGTGGTAAACACTAAAAATAAATAATAATAAGTGATTTTTTTCATTTATTACATTTTTGTAACTTGGAATAAAGTTTTCTAATTAAATATTTTTTATAAATATCTTAATTAATTAATTGATTATTATTAGTATTATTATTTTAGACTAATAACAAAAATAAAAAAACATTTTGTGGAATCAATAAAAGCACAACTCAGGTATAATCTTTTTCCTTTTTAGATTCAAAGTTTAAATTCTTACCGAAAATTTTCAACTACATTTTTAAAAAAAATTATAATAAATTGACTAGTTGGTGCCAAAATAATAATAAAAAAAAGAGTATATAATAAAATTGTTCGAGATTTTAAGTACAAATATATATATTTTTTATTAAATTACAAATTTAGCCTTTGATTTTTTAAAATTTACGAATAATTTTAATTTTGTTAGACACAGAAAAAACATAATTTTCAGCTTTCCCTCAAAGTTTTAAAACATGTTTGTTAGAGAGAAGTTTTCTTACTGTTTATCATATAAGTGGATAAGATCATGGTAACGGCAGACGTAAGGTTGGACCTATGGAGAAATTTGGTGAAAGTTAGTTTGTTTGTTTGTAATTTATATTGGAATGCAGTGGATATGGGACATGTAATTAGTTATTGAATATGTTAGAAAAGAAAAGAAAAAGGTATTTGTAATGTGTTTCCACTGCTTTCTTCCTCTGCTCCAATGGCAGAAAGCAAGAACCACAATTCACTTTCCTCTCTCTCTCTCATGCTATGAAAAGCTAAGCTGCAGAGGCCCTGCACCGCCATTGCCCTACTTCCCCCCCACTTCTTACACTCTAAAACCCTTCATTTCTCCCTCTTTTCCCCTTACATTTTGCCTAATTCTTCTCTTCATTCACTACCCATCAGTTTTTGACTTCAGATTCTTCAACAAAACCCCGAAATCCATATCGATTTTGTGTTTTAACTTCTGGGTTGTTCTAATTCTTCTTCATTTCCTTCCCCTTCTCTTCAATGGAGAAGAAACCCAGCTTCTTCTCTGTTTTGAAAGAGGAGGTTATTCGGGGGTTGTCGCCGTCGCGTTCTCGCGCCAAAAGTCCGGCGAGAACTGCCTCGCCCTTCTCGATTCTGTTGCGTAGAAAGAAGACCCAGTACGCGAATCATGGTGGGATTCCGCAGCAGTTCATTGGACGATCCGGAAGTTTTCGGCCGGTGGGTGAAGCTCTTACGCCGCTCGTTGAGGGTCCCGATCCGGACGGCGGCGAAATTGGTGATTCGAAGAGGATCAGTTCGGGATTAGGGCAGTGGATGAAAGGGCAACTCTCTCGAACTCCTTCTATTGCTTCTTCCATGGCTAATAAGAGGTCTGATTTGAGGCTTTTGCTTGGCGTTATGGGTGCTCCTCTTGCTCCTGTTCATGTTAGCACCTCCGATCCTCTGCCCCACCTGAGTATAAAAGATACCCCCATTGTTAGTATCTCGCTTCTCTTCTCTTTTCTTCTCTGTTCCGAGTTCTTGAGCAAGAACAACACCTTGAATGGATACTGAATTTGTCTGACCCATATCTTAATTTTTCATGCTTTTTCTTCAATGAAGGCTTGCAATGAGAGAACAGATCTTTTACTTGTTTTTCATATGGGTTTTGTTGAATTAATCTTGAGATCTGCTCTGTTCTTCAAGGAATTGTTTATGAATGTTTGGTTCTGTTTATGGAATTTGACTGTCTGAGATTGTACTTGCAAGAACTAGAGGCAGTGAAGTGGGCTGATCTTGAATGATTTTGATATTATTTGCAGGAAACTTCATCAGCTCAGTACATATTGCAGCAATACACAGCAGCATCTGGTGGGCAGAAGCTTCAAAACTCGATTAGAAATGCATATGCAATGGGGAAGCTTAGGATGGTAGCTGCTGAGTTTGAAACTGCAACGAAGGTGATGAAGAGCAGAAATCCCTCGACCCGAGCCGAGTCGGGTGGCTTTGTGCTCTGGCAGATGAATCCAGACATGTGGTATGTTGAGCTTGCAGTTGGAGGCAGCAAAGTTCATGCTGGCTGCAATGGAAAACTCGTTTGGAGACACACTCCCTGGCTTGGCGCTCACACTGCGAAAGGGCCGATTCGACCTTTGCGCCGTGCACTTCAGGTAACATTTTGGTTATACGTCGAGATTTGATTACATTTCAGTCTGCTGATATTTGTATGAGATGATGATATGTTATGTCTTTTGCAGGGTCTTGATCCTAGAACAATAGCCAGGATGTTTGCTGATGCAAGATGCATTGGAGAGAAGAAAATAAATGGTGAGGATTGCTTCATCCTTAAGCTTTGCGCTGACCCTCAAACGCTGAAGTCGAGAAGCGAAGGACCAGCCGAGATCATTCGACATGTCTTGTTCGGCTACTTCAGCCAAAAAACAGGATTGCTGGTGTACATGGAAGATTCACATCTTTCCCGCATTCAATCCAACGGCGGTGATGCAGTTTACTGGGAAACCTCAATCAATTCGTTCCTCGACGATTACAGACCCGTTGAAGGTATCATGATCGCTCACTCTGGTCGTTCTGTGGTCACCCTTTTCAGGTTCGGCGAGATGGCCATGAGTCATACCAAAACAAGGATGGAAGAAGCCTGGACAATCGAAGAGGTTGCGTTCAACGTCCCCGGCCTATCAATGGACTGTTTCATTCCCCCAGCTGACTTGAGACCATGTTCTATCAGTGAAGCCAGTGAGGTTCTTCAAGACGAAAGGGCGAAAAGTGCAATAGCGCTAGCAGCATACCGAGCGAAAGTAGCTGCACTCGAAAAGCCCGACGACGACGACAACATGACATGGAAGCCAGATTTCTAACTAGAGCAGCAGTTGTTTATACTTGAAAGGTGATTTGATATCTTAATTATAGGAAGCATATAGAGTTAGGGAGTGTTATAGATAATTTACAAGTGTTATGCAATGCCTCTGTTAATCTGTACATAGAGATAAATATTCTCAAGCTTCAAACAAGCTTGAATGAATCTTTATACTCACTAGCAGAATCCAACGACGGTGTTGGAGCTCGGGTTTCCAGTTAGGGATGGAGCGAATGGAGGTCCATTTTTTTTCGGTTCACATTCGATGCGGTGAAGCGCTGTTTACCCTTAGTTATAATCTTTACTAATTGTCCTTGTTGGTGGCAATGTTTAGGAAACATCCACCTACACGGTATCGATCGAACCCGAAACGGTATCGATCGATACTTCCGAGTCCCTCGATCCATTTTGTGGGAGTTTTTGTGGTATTATTGTAATGATTTGTTAAAGTGAGAGGGGGCAGGATGAACAGCTTTAAGAAGCAAAGTCTGGAAATGAGATGCTCCTTGTAATTTGACCTTCTAATTAGTGTTTGGAATGTCAGTGTTTCTGACACTTTTGTTCTTTAAATCTGCTCCCCACTTGTTCTTCTTTACACCCACTTTTGTTGAGTAAAGCTATGGCTTCTCCTTCAATCAACACATTTCTGATCCATGTTTTGAAATGTTTTGAAATGCTCGTAAATGTCGGGAAATATTGAAATGGATCGGGAAAATAGTGTGATTAGAGCGGATGTGGATCGGTATGAAAGCGAGGAAACAGTAAAATTTTTAGGTTTCACTATAGTCATATTAGCATATGTCACGTTTCTCGTGATTGCTCGTCTGCAGTAGTGAGTATACTCAACATTTTTCAAATTTATTTTAGTATTCTAGGCGGCTAATAGTGTTGGCTACAAAGGTTACGAGACACTTAGATTAGGGTTTAGGCAACTGACGGTGTTTACTACGAAGGTCGAGAGATGCTTAGATTAGGATTTCGGTGGCTGACAGTGCTTACTACAAAAGTCAGAAGACACCTAGATTAGGGTTTCAGCCGTTGACGATGTTTGCTACGAAGGTCATGAAAGGCTTAGATTAGGGTTTTTGTTTCCATATCATTTTTTTTTTCTTTTCGTTCTTCTATTGTTTTAACGACTTACTTTTCGAAGGATTCGAGCCACAAACCACAGGCTATTACAGTTATTTTATTTGAAATGAAGAAGAAATTTACATTTTCGGGACCTAACGTTACGATCCAACGTGAATTTGATTAAGTAAATAAGTTTAAAGCAATCACATGGGGGATGAAATTTGCATCCAAAAAAAGTAATGTCCAATGCTTACCACCATCATTGCAGGTTGCACGAGTTTAAAGTCTCTATTTTCTTTATTTTCTTTATTTTCTTTATTTTTCTTTATTTTTATTTTTGTAAATACATAAATTACCTGTAAAATATTAAGATCTACGTATTCATAATAGCTTATGCACACCGTTCCAATAATATCTCCCATTCAAACTATTTATTTATATATTTCAAATTACATCGAAAAATTATTATTATTTATTTAAACAATTTCAATAAAATAAAAAAAAATTGAATTGACCCATTATAGAAAATGACCAAATTAAAATAAAATAAAAATTAATTAAATTAAAAAAGTTGTTGGCAATGGTTTTCAATTTGACAATGAAATTTAATGGTCTAATAAAGTAGAGGATGGATGAATGGATGAATGTGACTTTGCATAGGTTTATTTATGACTTTCACCAAATTAATTCTAATAATTAAAAATTCATTAATATTATAAAAAATATATATATAAAAAATGGGACCATTTTCATTTATTGCGCTTCGAATTCATTCCACCGAAGAATTTGAACTTTTAATCTCTTAATTGAGAATAGATATCGAAATCAGTTCTGTTATGATACGGGTAACTCGGAATTAAAAGGGCGGGGGACGGGGTGTGTGGGAGTTCATCACCTAACAATTGATGCACATTCATGAAGCTATGTTATTACCAATGCATCCTTATAATAAATTGTGTATTGGTGACCATATTTGTTTATTTATTTTGGCCTTTCAAAATGGCTCCCAATAAATGGGAGTTATTTATCCATTCATGTATCAGTATAATATTTTATAATTTTTTTATTTTTTTTTTAAGTAATGTATCGAGCAAAAACTTTAGACGTGTTTCGAAATTTTGCAGTTAAGATTGCAATATTTATCTAAATTTGAGGTGAAATTTGAAGAAATTAAAAATTTAGGATTAAACCAGAAACAATTTGAAGAAATTAAAAATTTAGGATTAAAACTGAAACAACTTGTCAAGTTCAAAGTGATAATACAGAGGAGAGGACGATGGATGAGCTCACAAAAGGTAACCAAACATTAATAGTTGAGCACGTCACAAGAGATCATCCAACCATTATGGGATGGTCAAATATATTCTATAACAGCTCAAGTCTACCGCTATGAGATGATCAAATATATTCTATAACAGATCAAGTCCACCGCTATGGGATGGTCAAATATATTCTATAACAGCTCAAGTCCACCGGTAGCTGATACTGTCTTCTTTGCTTTGGGCTTTCCATTCCAGGCGTCCCCTCAAAATTTTAAAACGAGTCTGCTATGGGAAGGTTTCCACACCTTTATAAAGAGTGTTTCGTAGCCCTCTCCAACCGATGTGGGATGTCACGTATTTATGGCATAGTTCAAGCATTTCTTGCACCCATCACTCAATCAATTTTCTTTACTCAGATCATATCAAACTCCCATAATTTGAGCTTTCATTTGACATTATTCCAATTCCCAAGACTGTAGAGATAAAAATAAGTGTATGTTGAATGTTAATTGTGTATGCTATAATGTCTGCAAGAGAAATATTGTCATCAGGATATGGGTGCCTGAGTTCTAGAATGATAATTGATATCCATGGGTCAATATCCCTATATCATTGAAACGTAATCTGCAAGCATGGTAATAGATACATACATACCTTACAGAAAAGAAACATAATCATTGAAGAAATGGAGCAATACAGGGTGTCTACAAATGAACAAGAGCACAGCACGCCTGAACGAAAGCAGGAGGTTATACATATACCGTAGATACAGTACAAGATTGCAATGGCCCAAGCCCACCGTTAGTAGATACTGTCTTCTTTTGGCTTTTCCTCGAGGTTCTTTTTAAAATGCGTTTGCTAGGGAGAGGTTTCGATACCCTTATAAAAAATGTTTCATTCTCCTCCCCATCGACGTGGGATCTCACAATCCATCCCCCTTCAAGGACCAACGTTCTCGCTGGGACTTGTTTTCTTCTCTAATCAATATGGGACTCCCCCACCCCAATCCACCCCCTTCAGGGCCCATCGTTTTTGCTGGCACATTGCCTCGTGTCCACCCCCTTCGAGGCTCAGCCTCCTCGTTGACACTTTGCCCGATATTTGACTCTAATACCATTTGTAATAGCCCAAGGCCACCGCTAGTAGATATTGTCTGCTTTAGCCCGTTAAGTATTGCCGTCGGCCTCACGGTTTTAAAACGCATCTATTAGGGAGAGGTTTCCACACCCTTATAAGGAATGCTTCATTCCTTTCTCCAACCGACGTGGGATCTCACAATCCACCGCCCAGTGTCTGACTTTGATGCCATTTGTAACAGCCTAAGGTCACCACTAGTAGATATTGTCCACTTTGGTCTATGTCGTCAGTCTCACGATTTTAAAATGCATCTACTAGAGGGAGGTTTCCAAACCCTTATAAGAAATATTTCGTTCCCTCCCCAACCGATGTGGGATCTCACAAAGATTATATAGGAAGTTCTTTAACTTAACAAATAAGGATTCAAACAACAAAAAAAGGAATGCTCTGATAAATGTCTCTTGATCATTAAAATTCAATAGACAACTGCATGAACAGGCCAATGAAGTTTCCCTCCTTTCCTATCTTTTATTACCAATACATCAATGCAACATGTAAACATTACATGGCAGAAGATACCCATTTCTTAGAACTACTAAGTAATGACAGTTTATTCCAGTCCTAGAAAACTTATCCTAAGAACACCACGATCCAAATGCCTGCTGAAATCTTACTAAAATGTTGATTTTCTAATAACATTTAAACCAATTGGTTCAGTCTTAAATGGAAGGAGGGAACAAATCAACATTTCCTGTTGTACGTTGCCATAAATTTGCCATATGGACTTAAAATAAGTAAGCTCCAAAGTGTGTCGAAACCTCTTCCTAGTAGACGCATTTTAAAACTTTGAGGGGAAAGGAAAAGTCTGAAGAGGACAATATCTGATAGCGGTGGACTTGGACTGTGCATCTCAATCGTTCATATTTGATTGCTAATACTTCAACCGTTTAGCCTTGCTTATGCACTGAAGATCATTGATAGGAAAACAAATCTTATGTAGATACTGTTATGACTTGAAACTCATTCCTTCTATATTCTTTATTATTTACGTTTTGACTCTTATTAATCACTGAGTCAACTTATGGTGGCTAGAGCAGCTCCTCCTTAAAGGAGGTTGACTTTTTCGAAACCGATCCATTTTCGTTAAAGAGAAAATAATAGCTCTTTGTTTGGTCGGGTTGATTTGTATGATGATAAAGCAAACTTGACCTACAGTGTGGATTCCACTTTGAACAATGTTGCCATCAGCTGAAATAGCTGACTCTCATGCTGTAATGGTCAAAGCCCACCACTAGCAAATATTGTCCTCTTTAGGGTTTCCCTTTCGAGATTCCCTTCAAGCTTTTTAAATCGTGTCTGTTAGAGAGAGATTTATACACCCTTATAAAGAATGCTTCGTTCTCCTCCCAAACTGATGTGGGATCTCACAATCCACCTCTCTTGGATCCCAGCATCCTCGCTGACACTCGTTTCCTTTTCCAATCGATGTGATACCCCCCTCAAGTCCACCCCCTTAGGGGCCAGCGTCCTTGCTGGCACACCACTTCGTGCCCACCCTCTCCGAGGTTCAGCCTCTTCGCTGGCACATCGCTCAATGTCGGGCTCTAATACGATTCGAAACGGTCCAAGCCCACCGCTAATAGATATTGTTCTTTTTGGGTTTTTCCTTTCAGACTTCCCCTCAGGGTTTTTAAAACGCGTCCGCCAAGGAGAGGTTTCCACATCGTTATAAAGAATGTTTCGTTCTCCTCTCCAACTGATGTGAGACCTCACACCTACTATGTTAAAACAAGACTAAATCCAAAAGTTCAAGTTGATAAGGTTATAGATTACTGTATTGAATCTTACATTCATATTCTTTACATTAAATGCTTAGGTTCAGTGGTACCTACAGCAAGGTATCAAACCAACAAACTCCTCCTAACATTTAGTTTCATCCATATAGACCATCAGCTTGGATCGTCTGAAATTTTCTTCACCTCTCTTTGATCCACAAATTGTTGAGTAGCCTGTTCGAATGCCACAACCAAAATGTTTTGATACCTAATAGTTGTAGCCGAATGCCACAACCAAAATACTACGATACCACCAAAAGAGTTCTAATACCACTTGTTGTGGGCCGTAATGCTACCACCTTCAAATACTCTGATACCACTTGTTGTACAGTGATGCCACAACCTTCAATGCTATGATATCCAATTATTGTAGCGGAATGCCACAACCTAAAACCTAAATACTCTAATACCTAATTCTTATAGCTGAATATCAAGATCAAAATGTTTTGATACCTAATTGTTGTAGTACCTAATTCTTATAGCTTAATACCAATGTTTTGATACTTAATTGTTGTAGCGAGAAAGGAAAAGCAAGATCGATCGCACTCAGACACCCACAAAAACACTCACACTCAAAGCTGATCATCAGTTCCTGCAAAAATCGGTTTCGGCTTGTTTGAGCAAAGATGGGCGTCAATTTAGACCAGATCGAGAACCGAAAGGAGGAAATTATGAAGTAAACAAGTAAAATAAGAACAATCAATTGAGAGAAAAGAAAGAACCTAATCGAGTCGACTCGATCTCCCCTTCCACACAACTTCAGCTACCAGAGTACTCGCGCGCATGCCGAGGGAAATTCTGTTCATTAATAGAAATATTGGATAATCCTCTTCATCCCCAATTTATTCAACAATAATTTTTTTTTAATATTTTAAAATTTATAGATTTACTAAATTTTTAATATTTTAAAATTTTCAAGAACATAAAATAAAATTGAAAGAGTTTATGATTTATTAAATGTTTTTTAAAGTTTAAAAATGTATTTTATAGTTTTTTAAAATATAAAATATGATTTTAAATCTCTTTTTCTTTCTTTTTTTTTTGGAAAATTCTTCCAAATTATATGACCATTTATTTTGGATTTATTAGTAAATAATTATGATTTTAATCGATAATTATTTGAATTTTAATACAAAAATCGTTGTTTTTTTAAAAAAAATTATTTATTGTTCAATTTTCAGATATTTCTTGCAAATATATATTTGTTTATTTTATTATTAACGAAAAATCGGACCAAAGTCATAAATTCTTTGAAGAGGATAATTTGAACTTTTTAAAGGACCGTTGGGACTTTATAAAGAGGCGCCCGTTTAAGGCGTAACGGCTACTTTCCATTTTCGTAGAAAGAGAAAATTTAACACAGTTTTTCTCTCCTTGATTCAGCGGGAAACTTTCAGCGCAAGAAAGTGAAATTAATACGATATTTCTTTCCGAAATACATTGATGTATCGCAATTGATTCGAATACTGAATCTGTTGCATCAGATCTGTTTGATTTCTGAAAGCTTGATTGTCTTCCATCCGGATTTCTGAGAAGATCCGCCATGGATTCGGCTCGCTTGAACTTGGACGAAGTTTCAGCATCGGAACATCGAGGTAACGACTTCAATGGTATTGATTCGGAGAGTAAGAAGGACGACGACTCCGGCGAGTCTGTTTCTGCAAGTTCGAAAAGTGGAAGGGTAAATCTTCTTCTTTAGAGAAATTTGCGTTTCTACAATTTCTGGTTCTGTTTCTCGATTCGAATTCTTTTAGTATTTCTTGATTCTGTTTTCTTTCTTGCAATTGAATCGTATCTAGAATTGAAAAGTGGAAGAGTTCATTTCGACTGTTTCTAAGCAATGTTGGTTGTTTCTGACTTCGATTTTAGAATTCATTTTCGACGAGTGTAGAACTGAATCGGATTGTATTGAATCTACTACACGATTGTTTTACAGTTTGATTGGTTTATTGCATCGAATTGGATTGAGGCCATGAACGACAGAACTTCGATTTACAGTTTGATTTGTTTATTTCTTTACACGATCACAGAGTAAATTTTTGAAAGAGGCAAGCCAATCAACAATGCACGGTCTTAACAAATTTACATCGCAAATCAAGAAGCCTTCCCACAGGAAGGTTTCCCCTATCATTTGGTTCCCACGCAAGAAAGTGGACTCTTACTTGAAGAGGAAAATCAAAATGCTGCAGGTTTAATATATTTGTTCATTCTGCATTGCATTACAGTTCACGTTATGTTTCTTTACCCAACTAAACTGGTAATCTGTTTACGGCAGGAAGTAGATGGCCTGAATTTATCACTAGATGAGACACTAGGTGATTCTAATCCGCATTATTCCAGAGTATTGAAGGAAAAGATGGCAGCAAGAGAGGCAGCACATAAAGCAATGGAAGCTCGAAAAGCAGCCTTGATTGAAACCTCTTGGTGTAGAATACTCCGAGCGGCTAGGTATGCCATATACTCTTTTTCTTAACCTTCCAGGGATTGTTGAAGATTGTTGGGAGGGAGACGGCTAATTTAGGGAATGATCATGAGTTTATAAGTAAGGAATACATCTCCATTGGTAGGAGGCCTTTTGGGGAAGTCCAAAAGTAAAGCCATGAGAGCTTATGCTCAAAGTGGACAATATCATACCATTGTGAAGAGTTGTGATTCCTAACATGATATCATGGAATCCTCAAATGTCGAACAAAAAAGTTGTGAGCCTTGAAGGTGTAGGCAAAAGAGTGTCGAACAAAGGGTGTACTTTGTTCGAGAACTCCAAAGGAGTCGAGCCTCGATTAAAGGGAGGCTGTTCGAGGGCTCCATAGGCCTCGGAAGAGGCTCTATAGTGTACTTTGTTCGAGGGGAGTATTGTTGAGGATTGTTGGGAGGGAGTACCACATTGACTAATTTAAGAAATGATTATGGCTTTTAAGTAAGGAATACATCTCAAAGTATCATATCATGGTGGAACTCCCTCCCAAAGTTGATAGTATCATATTATTGTAGAGGTCGATGATTCTTAAGCATGTTTAATTTCTCATCTTTTGAATTATTATTTGTTCTCCAGAATTCAATGTAAAGAAGCTGAAGATCAGATGGACAGAGCTGAGAAGACTGCTGCCGAAGCTTTCAAAGTAGCTGCGGCTATGGGAGTGATCATGTATGATACGCCCAATTGTCCACAGAAGACTTACAAAATGGAAAGCTCGTCTTCTGGTGGTGGTGGGTCTACAACTCTCACCATTACAGCGTCTTTTGAGACAGAATTTGAGGTTGATAAGGAAGTGGCTGCAGCAGTAAAAATAGCATTGGTTAGGCTTGCAAATTGCTCTTCTTTAAGAGAAGACGACTTTAAAGAACTTTTACGAAAGATCTCTCAGAACCCAGACTGCGATGATACTCATGTAGACCCATCTGAGCCTTCTTCTTCCAAATGTGAATCAGTGAATGACTTGGAACTTGATAAAGTGGCTCGAAAGTCCGATTTCAGCTCTCGTAATTTCGATTGGAAGATGCTGGATTTACATATGAGACATAAAACTTTTGAGAAGGAGACCAAGATTGAGGACTTGATGTATGAAAGGCTTAGGCGTTTGAAAGAAGATGAACTTTCCTCCCTCGCCACCATAGTTGCAATTTGTGGTTTAAGTGCTGCCTTGGCAGAGGTAGAAAGTGTGAGTGCAGGTTCCTCTGCAGTTCAGTCCTCTATTTCAGCTCTTAACCTTCCTCGAAGGATGTCTTCTGCAGGTTCCTCTAATTTGCACAATGGAAGGAAGCAACTAAAGTCAGAACTTCCCAGCCTAGATAAATTCTTGGTAAAGCACGTGACTAAATTGGAAAGAGAAGTGCTTGAAGCAAAGAATAGCAGAAGTAACGAAGCAAAGGAATTGGTGAGCAGTGTTGAGGATGAGAAAGTTGTTTCCAACTTGGAAACTATGCTCATAAATCCACCTTCAGCACTAGAGAATGAAGTTAAAGAGACTGAATGCAAGGGTGCAGAAGAATTCAAGACCCTTAGCAACAAGTTGCAGGCAAGGAAAACGTTTGTTAGTCACAAAGAAGTTGTTTCAGCAGTTCCTAGCCTCGATAAGTATCTTGTGAAACATGTCTCGCGGTTTGAAAAAGAAGTACAAGAAGCGAGGAACAGAAGAAAAGTTGAGAAAAGTGACACGACTGCTTCAGAAGAATCATTGATGGAAACAGAGGGAAAGGAAAATCTTAACATGCCGAAGTCTTCTTCGAAGATGGGATGGGAAATGGAAGACAGCCTAGATAAGATCTTAGTAAAGCCGGTTCACAGGCTGGAAAGGGAAAATATGCAGGCCGTGTTAGCTGAAAGTAACTATGATAAGCAAAGACAAAATAAGAAACAACTGATTAACAACCGTACATCTGATTGCCAGAGCTTGGACGAACTTCTAGTAAAGCATGTTTCAAGATTAGAGAAAGAAAAAATGAGATGTAAACCAGAGAACTTAAAGAGAAGAGAAAGCAATATGCATCCAGTGATCAATGGTGGAGGAGGAGGAGGTGGGGGTTTGGGTGAGATTCTGGTTAAACATAAATCAAGACTCGAAAGAGAGAAGCTGATGTCTTCCCATGAATCTGAAAATCAGAACAAAAGTTCTCTATCACGTCGTGAAGCGAGGGAGAAAGACCTACGGTCAGCCTGGGGAGGCTTAAGTTTGGGAGATTCCATGAGACCTCATCTCTCCAAACTTGAACAAGACAAGGTTCATAATGTTTACAAGTTTTCTATATATGTGATGTTTTGATTTGAATACACTATCATGTTTATCAAATTACAGTTGATGAAGCTGTTTTTGCTCATTGTTTCTTCATGCTATGTAGGCTGCCTGGATCAAAGCTGAAGAGGAGCAAAGGAAGTTCTGAACGAAGTGTAATCACACCTCCACCGAAGAAAAAAAATGTACATTGCTTGCCCTATATATACACATATCAAGTGTTTTTTACATTATGCCTTAAATCTGAAATGTCCACTGCCTTAAGTTATGATAGCATATTGCTATTCTGCCATTACAATGTCCACTGTGTTCGACTATTAGTCTCGTTTAATAACTATTTCATATTTGATTGATATTGGACAAAAACAAGCACAATTTGATCATGTGAAGGAGTAGGAGGAGTAGGTCTATGTTATTTGGTGAATGCATTTAAGTGTCTACATAAAAACGTCTATGGCAAACAATACCCCACCATTGATTAGTTGTGAATGTATGAAATTGACATGATCTACAAAAAAAAAAACTAAGCAATAGAGCATTGGGATCGAAAGCCTATTCTACTAAACCTTCTCTAACTCATTGTTGTGTTTGTCTAACTGGTCTTTCAAATCCTTCTTCCACCCTTCAATGAGCCTCTCCTGCTTCTTGATTATGTCATCCTTTAACTTTAATTCCTCCTCAATGGCAGAAATCTCCTGATGATAAGTAGAACAAACAAATGTTACAAAAAAGAATAGTATGAATAAGGTGCTTGATTGATTATTTACCTTTCTTAGTGTTTCCACTTTGGTTGGCTGATCCTCCCGTTGTAAACCAATGAAGTATAATTGAAGCTTTTTAGCTGCCTCCATAAAATCCCTAGCATGTCTCTCCACGTCAACTGAAGCAAAAACAAACCAGGGTGTCATTTTCTTCACTGTTTACAAACACCTAACCACAGACAATATCAGTTCAACGCCGAGCATCCCCCCGGTCCTATGTCGAGCCATTTGTGAGTCGTAGATTACAGACATTCATGCTACTTCTAGATCTAAATGTCACTTCCACTTCACATATTTCAATAAAACAAATTCATAGAAAACCACACGTCCACATAATTTTAATGCACCAAAATCTCCAGATACAGCAGCAGACCTCCAGCATATGAAACAGAACATGATGAACCAAATTTAATGAGGATTTACTCAGGAAAGTTGCTTTACTGACTGTATAAAGCTGTTTGTCTATGCAGATCAAACAGAGAACTTGCAAAGGGTATCCATTATAAGATGCTATTATAATTATGAAGAAACTTGAGGTCACATTATGCTATTATCTGCCAGCTTAGTGCAACATTAAATCTGGAATGCACAAAAGTTTAAGGGGAGGGATTAGTAACTGACTTTGATGAGAAGGGTGAGGAGAACGGTCGATTGCTTGTAGTTCTCTCGCAGGCAAGCAGGGAAGCAGAGCAGCTTCCAAGGCCATCACATATGAAACCATATCTTCTCTTGGAGACTGCGAGGATTGCAACTGTGGATCGATTTGATTCTGCTGGTCGAGTGGTTGTCGTTCAGCCATATCTTGTGACCACAATCAAATCTCCATTTCAATTCATCGACAAAGAAACTAAACAAAACGTACAGCAAGTACTATTTTTCAGCCCTAGGAGTATAAACCCTAAAAAAGCACATGAACACAGCAGATGAAGGAGAGCATACTCGATAAGAAGAAGGATGTGAAGGACGACGAGCTCGGTCGGTCGCAGAAGCGGTGAATTTGCCGTCCAGCTCCGGAGTTCTTCCTTTGGGCGGTAACTGAGAATTCTTCACTAACCGTAGATTCTGAGTCGCCGATGCGATCAGGCGGGTCCTCTTTTTTATTGGACCTATTTATATTTCAATTCCCTTTTTAATTTTTACAATAAATATTTAAATATTTTTAGAAGTTATTAACCTAACAAAATATATACTTTATCTTTATTTAAATTTTAAAAAAAAAGTTAAATATGTATATATTTTTGTAAAAGAAATCAATGGTTCTTTTAATTTTGGATTTCTCCACTGGTTGAGAAAATGAAAGAAAGATTTGCTCCTGAACTCAATCACCTCGGATTTGTGGGTGGAGCTAGAAGCTGTTGTGCAACCTCTAGAGCGACTATCTTAGCTGTGGGATCAATCTCGCCTCACCAAACCCTGACCCAGCGTTCCACGTTTTTCAGGTTATGTCCTATAGTGATTAAAGCAGAGCGACTCCTTTAAAAGATGTTGGTTTTATTGAAACTGTTAAGTCTGCTTTCAGTGATTCACAGCCGAAGTTCGAAGTTGTTGCGTGACCTTTGGAGCGACTATCTTAACCATGGGATCGGCCTCGCCTCACCAAACCCCGACCCAGCGTCCCATGTTTTTCAGGTTATGTCCATAGTGATTAAGGCAGAGCGGCTCCTTTAAAAGAGGTTGGTTTTATCGAAACTGTTAGGTTTGCTTTCAATGATTCACAGGCGAAGTTGGAAGCTATTGCGCGACCTCTAGAGCGACTATCTTAGCCATGGGATCGGCCTCGCCTCACCAAACCCCGACCCAAAATCTCACGTTTTTCAGGTTATGTCCATAGTGATTAAGGCAGAGCGGCTCCTTTAAAAGAGGTTGGTTTTATCGAAATTGTTAGGTCTCTGCATTCAGTGATTCACAGGCGAAGTCAGAAGCTATTGTGCGACCTCTGGAGCGACTATCTTAGCCATGGGATTGGCCTTGCCTCACCAAACCCCGACCCAAAATCTCACGTTTTTCAGGTTATGTCCATAGTGATTAAGGCAGGATTTAATTGTGTATATATCTCATTCTCATCCTTGAAAAAAAAGAAATTAATTGGGTGTTAAATAATAAATTTAAATTTGATATCCTTTTCTAGATTTTAAAATTTAAAAATATTTAAAATTTCAACTAAATTTACAATTTTGAAAGTTGAGAAAAAAAGGTAAAAAAAAAAAAAAGCGAAGTTTTATTGTATAGATTCATCCCCCGAGTGGTGAGTGCATACCGCGTTAGCAGTCGAAAAACCCTTTATCAGCGGTCTCCTCTGTTTCCTTTCAGCAAAATCGTCGCCTCATCCGCTCCCTATTTCTCCTCAATCGATTCAGCCATGGGAGGAGGCAACGGTCAGAAGGCTAAGATGGCTCGCGAGAGAAACTTAGAGAAACAAAAAGGCGCCAAGGGTACTCTCTTCATCCTCTTTTTCCTGCTCTTCAGTAACTTCTATTGGATCCTCGTTTTCCTTTCGATTTTACTATTGATTTCGTCGGATTTCCCAATTTTTTAGGTCTTATTTGGGTTTATTGAATTTTGATGTCGTTATTGATCTGATTTTGTGTAGGAAGCCAGCTCGATTCTAACAAAAAAGCTATGACCATTCAGGTAATCTCATCCGATTATCCACTTGATCTATTCACTTTCTAGTTCAATTTTATTCTTCATTGGGCTGTGAACGAGAGAAAGGGTTTGTTCATAATAACTTTGGGAATTGCAACGTAAGCTCATTTGATTTAAGCATTTATGTTGGGATCGGGTCCTAAGACACTTTTCGCTAGTAGAAAATTGAATTACATCATGACTGGATTTAGTTTAACCCTATTCTCCCTAGAAAACCATAAACTAGGTCATAACACTGTTAATAGTGTCACTGTTAATAGTATTAGAGAGCCAAAAAGAATAAAGAAGTGTATAAACCAATCAATGGATTTTTCTTTGTTCTTGAAGGTTCTATGGTTCCTTTCGAGCCAAAGAGTGCGAAATAGGCTTTTATTAAGCGTAGCGGGCCTACTTGTGTTGTTTTTGAAGGGATGCCGGCCATTATCATGGGTAGAGTGGTTTTTAAACATGGAAAGTAGGTAACTCCATAAGCTGCAGTTAGTATATCTCCTAATTGAAAGATCACAGCATTTACCTTTTGTGCCCTGACAATTTATATCCCAATGTCTCTAACTCCGTCTTGAGCTGAATTATCATTGTAGCGTGACTCGTTAGAGGATATATGTGCATCGACTCCTTTGGTGGTCATGCTTACAGGCTAACAGTTACAGGGTTAACCTAAGACCCTTGAAAAACTGGAAACTAGAAACTGGATCGTTATCAAACCCCTTGAAAAATTCATGTCGTCGATCATTATCCAAGTTTATTACCGCGGTTTGAGTTTTTTGAGTTTTATGAATAAACTGAGTGGAGATCTTCCTTCCCCCTATTGTTAATTACCAAGAACTTATCAACACATTTAGGAGAGGGTCAAGCATTATACTTCAAGTCAAATCTAGCTTTGTATGAATCTGAATTAGGATATCTATCTTTCTTGCTGATAGTTAATTACATTAGACATGACATGTTTGAAATTTATTTGTTCATGTGCTGTGCTTCACAAGTCAAGGGAGACTAGTGATATCTTGGTGAAGATCTCATAGGGTAACCACCGTGAAGAAGGTCTCATGGGGTAGACCCTTGGGGGTTTCCCCTTGGGACTTCTATTGTTCTCCGTCCTCTCGTTTGGTACCTAGGGGTTCCTTATGCTAAGCTAGACTGACCGGTGTCTCTCTACGAGGCACTACCTCTACATGGCTAACTGAGACTACATGGTATCTTGCCTAGGGATGTGCTGAATACCTCCTAAGCCCATAATAGTCTCCCTGGGGGGGCGCGACCCAACCCTTCCCATGCAGCTAATGGCTATACTACGTAGGGACACATTTCCCATGCGAAACGGCTAGGAGCAGTAAGAACTGAAAGGGACCTCTGGTCCTCCCACGAAACTATAGACACCGTTTAGACAACCAGCAGCCTATGAACATCCCTAAGGTACTACGTTTATCGTAGTGATCTGCTAAACTCCTAGGAGAGGGATTGATCTAAGCTCAGTGATTGGCACTCTAATCCTGGATCCCTAGGCTTATTCCTAAAACATTTCCTAAACATTATACCATCTCCTAAACATTACCAAGAGGAAGCAAGCATCAAGAATCATATACATTATACAGTTTATGCAAAAACGGGCAATTATGTTCAACGGGGTGATAACATCCATCAACACTCGGAACGCAGAGTTCACAATTCTCCCATCCTCCTCTCAGCATGCATAAACAATTACACACAAAGCGGAAGCATAAAACATGTTTAACTTGTCGTAGATCATGTACTTTGCAACCTAAGCTCATAACATGGAAAAGTCTAATCAACTAAGGAAACTAGTCTAGCATGCATGCATACCAAGACGATTCCTACAAGTATTCTTCCAAAGTTCTGTGTGGTGACCTACCTGGTTGATGCGTGCCCAACGTCTCTATGCTCATAAGGTGTCCCAAAAACACTGATTATCCTCGATTAGGTCCCTATCCACATAAAAATATTATTTAAATAGGAATAGGGACAAACAGAAGGTAAACGGACGAAACACGAGCCCTCTCATGCGCGGGAAAGGACGCCAGTCGCAGGCTGCATGCGTGACGGCCACGCGTGGACCGCTTCACGCAGTCGCGGGTCGGGTTGGGTTGGTTAGCGGTCGCCGGTTTGCGGCGGTTCGACCTGGTTTATGTGGGTGACACGCGTCACCGTTCAGCTGGAGCTGCGTCACTCCAGCCGACGCTCGACGCATGTTGGCGCCTCTTTTTTTTTTTTTTCTT
>NW_019268550.1:1590222-1607838 GCF_002738365.1 Cucurbita moschata | reverse complement strand
TTTTTTTTTTTTTTTTTTTTTTTTTTTTTTTTTTTTTTTTTTTTTTTTTGTGATTTTAGCCTCAACATAGAACGAGATTTGAGCCACTGAAGTTCGCTTACCATTCTCGGACGATTCATGAATTTCTGCCAAGTTTCTTCACAAAGTTAGCTTCCCTAGATAAATGTATTCAATCATTAGGACCCTATTTGTAAAGGTTAGTCAACATTCAAGAACTCACCTCAATTCTGGACGAAGTCTTCACGGCGACTCCTCGATTTTCCCAAACCCTCTCCTAGTCTTCATTTTCTTCTGGGTGGCCTCTATTAGGGTTCCACTTGAACCCCTATAGTAGGTGGAGGGGGCAAAATGACACATTTGCCCCATGGGCCGATTTTTTTTTTTTATTATTTATTTGTTTCGGCTTACATCTTATCTGTTATTACAAGTTTCTTGGATGTTGGTTACTAAATGGAAAAAGATATAAAAAATGTATGTTGGCCGTAGGGAGTAGAAAAGGTTGTAGCTCTCTCTCTCCCTCTCTCTCCTACCTAAATCGTTGACTCTGAAGGTTGGTATGATCTTTGTTTTTGTGCAAAGAGTAGTTTGATCTGCTAGCGGTGGGAATCTTCTTTGTTTTCTGTTTACACTTTGAAAATTTAACTTCTTACTAACTTATTTCCGGTACATCTTGACGTGCATGTGCCTGTTCAACTATGCTATAGAATGTTTCAAAGTTTATAAGTAGGTAATAGGTTCCTTATTGTTATCAAAACTGATGAAAGAAGTGATTTTTGGATGGTGCAGTGCAAGGTGTGCATGCAAACATTCATTTGCACAACCTCAGAGGTGAAATGTAGGGAGCATGCTGAAGCAAAGCACCCCAAATCTGATGTTTTCTCCTGTTTTCCCCATCTTCAAAAGTGACAAGTCTCCTCAAACTGCATTGTGAGGGATGGGTTCTTTCTTATTCAACGAACCAAGGTGGGTGTTTATAGGACATAATATTATCAAATTTGTACTTTCATCTCATTCACTCTGCCTTTCTATACTTCTGCTGCAATGTGTTGCTACCTGCTAAAACTCATGTTTGCAAAACAACTAAGTTTCTGTATGTCCCAATTGACTTTGTTTGGTCTTCAAGCTCTATTCATGAATATGTTCTATTAATTGGTGGATGCACAATCATGAATGGATTTGCCTCTTGCCTCATCTTGTTTTTCATGTGGTTTTTTCTCGTCGTCAAAGAGTTAGAACAATAGTTTTTTCTTGTGGAACAATAGTTTTTTCTTGTCGTCAAAGAGTTAGAACAATAGTTTTTTCTTGTCGTCAAAGAGTTGGAACAACAGTTTTTTCTTGTCGTCAAAGAGTTAGAACAATAGTTTTTTCTTGTCGTCAAAGAGTTGGAACAACAGTTTTTTCTTGTCGTCAAAGAGTTAGAACAATAGTTTTTTCTTGTCGTCAAAGAGTTGGAACAATAGTTTTTTCTAGTCGTCAAAGAGTTAGAACAATAGTTTTTTCTTGTCGTAGAGTTGAATAATGAAAATAGATGGTAAGTGCCTAATCCAATTGATCTAGTTAGGTAGGAACAAGGTTCAAGTCTATCGGTCTGTTAGGATGTCTCAGCTGTATACATCACTGCACTTCTATTTGACTGCACCTTTATTTGACACCTATTATCATGATGATAAATGGCTTATCTCGCCTTGAGCGCTAAATCAATTTATATTTTTTTTTAAATAGATACTTAACTTGAAACTTCAACAATCTAATTTGTAATTTAACCTAAGATTTAATGAAACCCGAAGAAATAGAAATATATAATCGACATTTTCACTGATAAAGTTGTTTTGGTTTCTCTTTTTACCTAAAAATACGGACATTTTCAATTGTAGGAAGAAACAAAAGGGCTAGGAAGTGTAGTGGCCAAATTTCTATTTAAATACAACAGAACGACGAGTCGAAAAGACCTCCAGCCGACGTGTCGACTTTCTGACACGTGGCACAAAAATCATGACCCCTAAAATAGACGGTCTTTCCCAATTAAGTCGGAAAGGTTCCCTTTTTGGCCGGAATCCACACCCACTCGCAGTTTTCAAAATAAATTGCTCACTCTCCCTTAGCCAAAGAGCTTTATTCCTAAAAAAAAAATGCCGAAAATTAAACAAATGAACAAGATAGCGAGTATCCGTATATCATACTCGAGCGAGTAGGAAAAGAAAACAAATTTTACTTCCACCTGTTCATCAGTACAATTGTGCTGTGAAAACCCAGCGTGGTGAACGTGACCGGAAAACCGCAAAATTTTCTCTGTTTCTGTTTCTCAGCCTTAAACCTTTAAAAGATAATCGACGTCTTCCGTAGAAGCTGTGGGCTTTCTGGGTTGTTGCATTTGCGCCATTTTTCTCAGTTGAAAGGTCGCAAGGCTCTCGAAGCTACTGTGATCGCGAGGAAGCAAGCTCAGCCCTTTCCGCCGTACTTCCGTTCGCCGGATTCTTTTACGGAGACGAAGAAGGTTGGTGTTTTTCCCTCGGCTCAGCACTCGTCTCTTGTCGGTTGGGGAGTAGAACTGTTCTCTGTTCGTATTCGTGGGATCCCCTATGGAATAGAACAAATCATTTTTTAGAAGGGTGTGTAAACTTCTCCCGGGTAAGGATTGTGAAATTTCATATTAGTCAGAGAGGAGAACGAAGTATTCTTTATAAGGTGTGGAAACCTCTCCTAGTCGACGCGTTTAAAAACCTTGAGAGAAAGTTCAAAGTGTGGACAATACCAGATAGCGGTAGACTTGAGACGTTATAAATGGTATTAGAGTTAGACATCGGGCAATATGTCAGCGAGGAGGTTGAGCCTCGAAGGGAGTGGACACAAGCTGGTGTGCTAGTAAGGATGTTGGGCCTTGAAGGAGGTGAATTGGCGGTTCCCACATATTGGAGAAGGGAACGAATGCCAACGATAACACTGAGCCCGAATATGGGAGAATGAAGCATTGTTTACACGGGTATGAAAACCTCTCTCCAGCAGATGCATTTTAAAAACTAGAAAGCCTGAAACAGAAAACTCAAAAAAGACTATTTACTAGCGGTGGGCTTGTGCCGTTACAAGAGAGAAAGCCCGAAAAGAAAAGTCTATAGAAGACAATAACGGCTAACAATAGGCTTAGACTGTTACCGTTTTCGACATGACATACATGGCCGAGCCTCGAGAAATCTGCATCATGAGGAAAAACCCTTTTTTTGAAATCATTTTTTTGAAAAGGAATGATGAAAAGAGGAACATGAACATGAACCCAAGAGTATCAGAAGTTGAATGCTTTTATTATATCATAAACACATTCCTCAGGACAATAATCATTGGAGCCTTTATCTACATGTAACCTAAACCAACGCGATTCAAGGCTCCAAATCGATCTCAAAACCTATCCTCCTCCTCACAAGAATCGCAAAAATTAGCAACCAACTTTCAAACACAACGAACCCCATCAAATTATTCACAATATATGATCACCTTTTACCTATATCCATCCTACTATACTCTTTCTCATTTCGATCCGATCAACTCGGCCACTTCACTCTTCCGAAGCTCGTAAACTGATCTTCTCGAGCTGTGACGTCCAGTCTCTCCCAAGAACTTCAGGATTCAGTTGCATTGCAACACGAAAGTCCAACAATGATGCATTCAATCGTTGAGCTCTGTGCCTATATTGTTCCTTCAATGCGATTCTCGAGCCAGTTATCGGTTGATTGTCTGTAAATCTCGGTCGCTCGCACCTCGACCGAGAGAAACTCAAACATGGTTCAATCAACCTCTTTAAGTAAACATCCAGTGCATTGTTAAGAAGGTTTACACCATCAACAGATATATCAATCTGCTCCATTTCCAACTTTTGCTTCAAATGAGTCCTCAGCAACCTCGTGTCGGGTAGCTCGCCGCCATTTTGACATGTTGTTACTTGACAGTTTCTTCTTCCTACAGATATATTAGACAGAGTTTTACCAGACCCAACAAAGTTCATGGATATTCCAAGCGGGGCGGTAACCGGGCTTCTACTCTGAACTCCTGGACTTCCAGCTACCTGCTCAACCTCTTCTCCATCTTCTACGGATGCCATATCCACCGGAGGACGGCTGCCAAGAGAATGCAACTCTGTTGCACTTTGCTGTTCTTGTGCCTTGAAAGCAAGTTCTTCAAGTGCAATATTCTGGGGCTTTCCACATGGTCCTAGAGGACTCGGACGATCTCGAATCTTACGGTCTCTACTGACCGGAGACCTTCCCTTTCGAGGGGAGGAAAGAAATGCATCCCCATGAAGTGATTGAAGACAACTCCTCTGATACCCATTGACAACCTTTACACTGAGATTGCTATCTACTTTCCTAGTACTCCTAAGAACAGGGGGAGTTTTAGCCACACATGCATTTTGAAGAATTGCTTTGATAAACCGATTATGAAGAGGTATGATCTCCCTCCCAATAATCTGAATGCAAAACTTGTCGAATTCTCTTTTGTTAATCTTTAAACTCAACAGTTTTTTGAGCTGATCAAAGTATTTCTCCGATCTCTGATGTCCAAGCTTTCGATAGATCATAGCTTTCAGCTCAGATGTGTCTATACGAGAACTGTCTTTCCTGGAAAGCATTTTCAGGGCCGCAATTTCAGCAATGGCTGAATTTGAGACAAAGCCCTCAGAATCCCCCACAAATCGGTAGACTGAAAGTGCAAGAAATGATTCATCAGAAAGCCAGAAACCCTAAATTCACAGCTTAAGTTTCAAAACATTTGATTACCGATTGCTGAACTTTGAAATCACGAGGAACAAACCCCAAACTGAAGAACAGCTCGAAACAAACCATATTACATTTCATTTCGAAACAAAACATCGATTGCAGGAAAATCGTACCCCGACAAGGGTTTTTTCTTATCGTTGTCGGAACAATAAAAACCAAAATCCTAAAGCAATCAATGATGCAAAGAAGTGTCGCAAACATGAAGCATTCAATTTCAACTCCAAATTGGAACAGGAAGTGAAAACCCTAATTAGCAAGCAAACAATTCAGATACTTACAAAAATTGACCGAAGTGTTGCCTAATTGGGATCAACGCTCTATGATTTAGCGCCGCCGTCTTCTGAATCTAGATTCGCAACTTTTTGCCGTTTCTTTAAATTGTTTATGGTGGGATCGATTTTGGCGATTTGCAGATTGGAGACCAAAATCAAAACAGCGACCTTCGAAGGGAGTTCTTGCGAATGTGTGTCTCCTAGGCCAATCGCATCGCAATTCCATTCCGCACGTGCGCCCTCTATTTTATATTTTTGGTCCAAGACATGTTTTTTTTTTCTTTATTTATTTATTTACATTTCCAAACATGTTTTTTTTTTCTTCTTTTTTCTTTCCTCCCTTCTTCTATGGATTAATTTTTCTCTTGCCTCAAGAATTCGAAAGGAAAGAGTTCGCTTTGACCGTTAAGAATAGGTAACTCGTTCTGTTCCCTGTTGCGACCGTTAAGAGTAAGTAACCTGTTCCGTTCCCTATTCCGACAGTTAAGAGTAAGTAACCCATTTTGTTCTCTGTTGCGACCGTTAAGAGTAGGTAACCTGTTCCGTTCCCTATTCCGACTGTTAAGAGTAGGTAACCCGTTCCGTTCCCTATGTCTTTGTTTCTATTGCATTCTATCTCATCGTATCAAATTCTATTCTGCGATATTTGAGAAGCACCGTCAATACTTTGGTGTAGGTTCGGGATAATCTCTTGTTCCACAATCTAGATCTATTTACAACTAGCCAATTAAGAATTCTCAGATGTACTAATACTAGCAAGTGCATATTTGATGCAGTCTCCAAAGTTCTATATGATGATTTATCAGACAATTCATTGGTGCTGCATGTCACACGTTTACAGTCATCACTGTTGCATTTCAACGACATGGTTCATCTTGCATTGATCCGATGACGGGCTGTGTGTTCTTAGTAAATATCTTCTTAAAACTTTGTCGTATGTTTGAAAAATTAAATTTTTTTTTTGAAAGAGAACAAGATTGCGACTTAATTTCCGAGGATCATAGTTTAGTAGGTATAAATTTCATATTTTTAAACAAAATTGTTTGATAAAAGTTCAAATTTTTATACTTTCAATTAAGTACGTTAAAAATAATCAAATGATCCAAAAATTCGATCAACACAACTCAACCCAACTCGTGCGATTTGAGTTGTTGGGCTGAGCCTATATTTATTGTTAATTTTAAAATATACATTTTTACTTCCAATACAATAATATATACATGTTCTTGTTTAATTTTATAATTTTATAATTATTTATTTTCCAACCCCTTTACAATATATATATATTAAATTATGTTTTGTTTTTTATTTTCCTTTCTCTCTCTTTTTATTATTTAGAAATGCGTGAAAATTATAATGGGCTGGATCATAAACCGGCTCCTTCAATCGGGTCGGGTTTTTTTTTTTTTAATATGTGTCTAAAATCGTAAATACGCCACCACAATTAGGGTTTATTTCTCATATAAAAGCAATCCTTTTTGCCGACTTCTTCTTCCCCGCAAAATTTCTGCTTCACATTGTGATTTCCGAAGCGTTTCAATACCTCACAATCATGGGGCACTCCAACGTGTGGAACTCTCATCCGAAGAGCTATGGCCCTGGTTCTCGCACCTGGTAAGCAAATATCTTCTCACTCCTCTGGTTTCCAAGAAAATTGATGGAGGAAGGACCTGGAACAGTAGTTTCGTTTTCTGTTTTTGTCTGGTTTATTTGAACGAGTTGGAAGTTCATCTACTGAGTAAATAATGTTTAAGCTTGTTTCTATTGCTAAAGTTTGTTCTTGCGGGGTTTGTAATGAAACCTGAAGAATATTGTGCGGCTGAGTACGTATATGCATTACTTTTCTTGCTAAAGGATCGATTAGATAATCAGACGCCTAGGCGTTCGGTTAGCTTTTCTCTTTTTTTCTTTTTTCTTTTTAATTTCAACATGACTTTTAGCTGTTGTCCTCAGGATTTTCCCAACTTGGATGAGATTATGAGATGCTTAGATTTTGTGCTGATTTTGGGGTTTCCTGTTGTTACTGCTCTGTAAGAGTCGTTACACTTGCAGACAATTTCTATTTCGAACCTGTATTTACATAGTGACCGTATCATATATCGTTTTAGGTATAGTTTCGGGTGAAAAGTTATAACCGATGTTCTGTGATGGATGGGTTTCTGTTTTGTGGAGTTATTTGAATTTCGAAGTCTATCTTGATGATGAACTGTTCCTCATGGATGCCCGTAGTATGAGTAAAAATTATTCTTGTATATGAAAAGAAGTCTGATCTTTTCTTTTGGAGCTGTGGACTGAAACCTTTAAGGCTATAACCCCAATAAGTGTATAGATCATTTTGGCAATTACCCATAAGTTATCTAGTCTAGCCATTAGTAACTGAACACTGTATTATCCTTAGTGGATGTCGTAGTGGTTGATGTTGTATTATAAATTGGCTTTGGAGAAAGCCGAATTTCAATAATTCCTTTCTTTCAATCCTCATTCAGTCGTGTGTGCGGAAATCCCCATGGGTTGATCAGAAAGTATGGACTTATGTGCTGCAGACAATGCTTCCGTAGCAATGCCAAGGAAATTGGGTTCATTAAGGCAAGTGGTTTTTGTGCTCTCTATGATTATTTGATGAGATATACGCATTATCTTCTGCATTCTCTAAACTTAGAACTTTCCCATTTGTGCAGTACCGCTAAGAAGCTAACATCTCTGGAAGAGAGGGTGGGTTGAATTTATTGAAGAAGATTTTTCAATGTTTAGCAATGTTTTCTCTCTTGTTTACTTGGTATCGAATATGAAATGATTGTTAGACGACGATTTTGACACTTGGTTCTGGACTAAATTTAACGCTTCTTAATTGAGCTTCCTCTTGATGTTATTTTGACAATTATTCCTTCTGTTCTTCAGTTTCTAAGTACGTTTGATGTGTGATGCCCCTCTTATGCGTTCATATCGTTTGTGAGCTTAGGACTTGGAAATATATGAAGTGAAAGAGGGTTTAATATGATTTTCAAGTGTCTTAATTGGCCCTATACTTTGGGTTCTCTTTATTTTAGTCTTCAAATTTTCAAGTGTCTTAATTTATTCTGATTTTCAAAATATTTTGAACTGAATGTTGATGGAAACTATTTTTTATTTTTTCTAAAAGGTTTAAATATCATTTGAATCTTCGTTGTTCCTTAAGGCTGTTTGTTTGGAAGCTACTTTACCATATAAAAGAAAAATCAAACATTTATGTAATTGTTAATTATAAAAAAAAAACTTAATATAATAGGCTGAAGTTTGTTAGAATATTCAAAATAATAAAAGAAAAACTAAATTGTGATGAAATCATGTAATTGTTAACTGATCAGCAAAACCAATGTGTGTATATATATATATATATATATTATTTTATTTTATATATAAATAAAGGTTATTTGATTAGTAAAACCAAACTTCTCTACGATTCTAAGTGTAGATCTAACTTTCTATTTGCTACGTGGGATTTGAGCGATTAGGGGGATTGGGGGGACTACCTCGACTCATCTCTTCTTGAGAATTCAAACATCCAGTTTCGGGGGGTTGAGAGGGATTACCTCGGCTCCTCTCTTCTTGAGAATTCAAACATCCCTCATCAGTATATGAACAACTATCTCAGTTCTGGTACCCTTCTAAATATATTAAAAAACTTTCAAAATTATGATAAACACTTCCAAAATGAATGCAAAGACAACGTTTATTATTAGATAACGATTCTCATCCATCTTTGACGGGATTTCACCATATAAGCAACAAAATAACAAAGACATTTGATGTTTGAAATTTATCTTCTTTTTTTTCTGGTTTTGTTTTGGTGAGGTCGGCCCTTAAATAGTAATAATTGATATACACTACTACTACTACTACTACTACGGACTCTTAACCTATATATATATATATACTTCGTTCTTGCTCATTTTAGCTACTAAGGGTCACTCATCTGAAACATAAATCTGTTTGAATTTAAACCACCAAAAATAGAACCTCTAAGAAACTGAATACCTTCGGTTCCTCGAAGGCGTTGACTTCGCTTCCTCCTGATTAGCAGACCCGAGGCTCTCCGACGAATCCGAGCTGCTGTTTTCACCATACCCTCCTCCTTTACTTGACCATAGCTTAGTGAAAAGCTTCTTTGACTTCAGCATGCCTTTCATCTTACTCAGAGCTGCTTTGTCAATACCATTTTTACCAACTCCATTCCTCTCACTACCTCCTCTACCATTAGCAACCCTTAAGGAAGCCAGCTCCCCTTTGAGGGCCTTCAGCTCCTCAGCCATGGCTACTGCATCCCAGTCTTCCTCAGGGTTCGTCGTGGCGGATCTTGAGCTGCCGTGTGACCCGCTCGTTAGATCCTTGATCCCTTTAGGTAGGTCGGGAGTGCTGCTGCCTGATGACGCCGACGCCCTGACTTGCTCGAAAAATAATACCTGCACAACCATACGTAGAGGGAGCCGTTCGTTTTGTACTGCATGAATGCAGGCATCAGCAGATAGCTTCTTGCAGTCTATCAGTTTGCAGATTCTCTTCTTGTCACTCTTGCTGATCCCTGGATGTTCCTGTATTGAGTGCATACGGTTTGAGCAAGGGGGAACGGTTAAGTCGTGTCGAAAATTAAACATAACGTATGATGCGTCTATGACTATGTCGTAACGAATGCAAAGTCGAAAACTTGAACAATATCAGGCTAAGTTAAGGAGCTGATACCTTTAGATACATGTCTATAGCTCGATAGAGCCCATCGTGCGAAGGTCGAGCGATGCCAGATACCATTTCTGCAAGATCAATGAACTTTACTGATGGTAAGTTACGATCCTTCGCGATTTCAGCGAGGTAACCATCAATCAATTTCGCCACCATCAACTTAGTAGCATCTGATAAAATCCGTGCCCCTCTTGGCTCCTCGAGCTCATTTCCCTCTTCAAGCGACTCAATCTCGGTATTATGATCTTGCAAAAGAAATATCTCCACCATTTTCTGCACAGCATCGACATCATAAGTCGTAGCTTCACCTTCCGGTGCTCGTAGCAGAAGATCACTCACTGTAGCCTCTTCTAGCTGCTGTCCCATTAGTCGAACGAGCTCGTCTTTGGTCTCGTCTCCAGAAGCTAAGAAAATGGAAGCCTTCAGCAATTTCGACAAGAAGCTACTCGAGACACTGCCTTTCTCAGAAGGTAACAGCCACACAATTGTTGCCACTGCTGATTGATACTTCAGCAGATCCCCACATCGAAGCACGCTTTTGGTAAACCCGGGAAGGTATCGGTACGCGTAAGCTTTCAAGGCTTCTCCAATCACATCATTAAGGACGATTCCTTTACTTTTGATACTCGCTATGACACGCTTATATACATCGATTTCTAGCTCACAAAGATCCTCGACCCACCAATCCTTCGGCACGCTACGATTTCTCACGCCATTCCAGTTGGGATTGTTATCGTTTTCGTCGAGTAGTTTGTTTCGGTTGTATGTATAAGACCAGTCAACATTAGAAACATCAGCGGAGGCCTTCACTGCAATAGATTCTAAGCAATTGCTTACTAACTTCAGTTCCTCAGATAATGGCATCAATGCCTTTGTTGTCTGAAGAACAATGATTGAATCCTTCCAGCTACGAAAGATGCTCGAACTAAGGAAAATGTCGATTTTGTAGGCGAGGTTTCCCTTTTCGATTGTCTCGTGCATTCCGAGGTATTCGGCAGCACAACGAGCTGCAACTACGTTATAGGCATTAAGAGTAACAGTCATGCCGTAACAAAATTTGGCACATATCTCAAATGCTGCAGAACCGCCCGGGATCTCGGGAATATATACTTCATCGTTCGGCTCCCCAGCGCCCGCTGTGACCAGCTTCTGTAAGTGAGCACTCTTTGACAGAAGGGGAAACTGCAAACAAGCAGTACTACCAATTTATCAGCTCAACAACTTATACAGCGCTCTTGAGGAAAACTCAAAAGGAAAAGTCCAAAGAGGACAATATATGTTAGTGGTGGACTTGGGCTGTAACAAATGGTATCAGAGCTAGACATCGGATAATGTGTCTGCAAGGAGGCTAAGCTCCAAAGGGGGTGGACATTAAGTAGTGTTCCAGCGAGGATGATGCCTGGGCCCTGAATGGGGGACTAAAGGGGTCCCACATCGATTGGAGAGAGGAACGAGTGTCAGCGAGGACGTTGGACCTCGAAGGGGGTGGATTGTGAGATCTCATGTCGGTTAGAGAGGGAAACGAAACTTTGTTTATAAGAGTGTGGAAACTTCTCCCAAACATATGCATTTTAAAACCTTGAGGGGAAACCCGGAAGGGAAAGCCCAAAGAGGACAATATTTGCTAGCGGTGGGCCTAGGGTGTTACAAATGGTATCAAAGCCATACACCAGGCGATGTGCTAGCGAAGAGGTTGAACCCTGAAAGGGAGTGGACATCAGGCGGTGTGGCCTGCAAGGACACTGGGCCCCAAAGGGGAAGGGGGTGGATGGAGAGGGGAACGAGTGCCAGGAATGATGTTGGGCCCCAAAGAGGGGTGGATTGTGAGATCCCACATCGGTTGGAGAGTGAAATGAAACATTCTTTATAAGAGTGTGGAAACTTCTCCCTAGTATATGCGTTTTAGAACCTTGAGGGGAAGCCCAGAAGGGAAAGGCCAAAGACAACAATATCTACTAATAGTAAGCTTGGGCTGTTACAAATGGTATCAAAGTTAGACACCGGGCAATGTGCTAGCGAGGAGACTGAGCCCCGAAAGGGAGTGGACATCAGGGGTGGATTGGAAGGGGAGGGGGTCCCACATCGATTGGAGAGGGAACGAAACAAGAGTGTGGAAACCTCTCCCTAGCATACGCAGTTTAAAACCTTGAGGGAAAACCCAACGTTACAGTCTAAAAATATCGAAAAATATCGAGAAACCGTGAATAATCAGCATACCTTGTGGAGGTAAAACTTGACATCCCCAACGATAACAGTGATATCTGTAGCTAATTCACTTACAACATACCTGAAAACATAAATAAAACTCAGTTTAAAATCAATGGAACCCTTTTAGGAATCATTTACATCTAAATGAAAACAACTCACCGCCGGGAAGCGGCTGTTCCCGGCGGCGGAGCTGAATGCAAAAACCCAAGAGATCATCACAACAACATTGCCACAACATGAAATGCAAGAAGCCAAAACAGATCACTCACCTAACATTGTTCCCATCAGTCTGAAACGAATCAGGTTTTGATCCAAGTTTCATGAACTTCATCTTCACAAACAAGCAATGAGCTTCAAATCTTAAACCCAACAACAAAATTACAGCAAAAATCACCTCACAACTTCAAACAAGCACCAAGAACACAACGAACAACCATTCACAAAGCCACAAAACAGAGAAAAGCAGGACTCCAAAGAAAAAAACCAAGGCAGAAGCTTAGTAAGAGAGAGAGAGAGAGATGCGTTTATGAAGTATTTTAAGAAGAAAAAGAGTGTTTTAAATGGGAAAAAAGGCCAAGAAAGTGGCTGTTTCCTTGGTCGGCGGCAAAGCCCACGGAGCCCGGGTCAGCAAGTCAGCTGTGGAGACATAGCCAACAGACTTCAAAACACTAAAAAATTACCAAATCTGACTCCAAATCACAGCCCCATCTCAGTGTTTTCTCCTCTTTTAAAACCCCTTTTTTTAAAGCTTCAAGTCGCAAACCCCAACATATGCTATTCTATGCTATCATGCTTAAACAGCATCTGGGTATCACTTTAATTGAGCCAACAAAACCGTAGACAACAAGTATCACAAAAACAAATATGTTTTAACACTATCGATGAATCAGACATCAACTACCCAACCAACACCCAAATCTGTATGAAAATTGCGCTGAAAATCTAAGGAATCTACCAGAATATATCAGTGATGAGGAAAATCTAGTTAAAATATTTGGTCAAGAATCATCAAGATCGAGTTTTTTAATTATGTATAGTCTGTAATTCAATAAACCCACATGAACAAATTGGCTAGAAATCAAGGAGAACAGAAAGACAGCTTCCCCATAAGCCACTCCCCGTGTAAATCACAACAGAACCCAAGATAAAGTAAGTAGAGATGCAAAAATGGCAATTTGTGAATAATAAATGATAAGTTTTTTCTTAGCCACAAAACTAAAGCCTTTTGAAAAAGATGAAAGCTTTCAAAAGAAGTAAGTAATGAATCTGTTTTCAAGCAAGCAAGACAACAACTTCTCTCCTAAAATCTAACCGTCAAAATTCACCGCTTATATTGTCTGTTTTTAGTCTGTTATGTATGGTTGTTAGCTTCATGATATTAAAACGCGTTTACTAGGGAGAGGTTTTCATACTTTTATAAGGAATGTTTTGTTCCCGCTTTCTACAACAGACGTGGGATCCCATAATAATGCGGACAATATTTGTTAGAGGTGGTTTGAGCTGTTGTTACAAATGATATTAGAGTCAGTCACCGAATGGTGCAAGACATTGGTTGGAGTTGGGCTATACCCTATCCATACTAGACGCGTTTTAAAACATTGAGTGAAAACCTAGAAGAGAAAGACCGAAAAAGACAATATCTGCTAACGATGAACTTGGACTTGTTAAGTAAAATGACGTTTTCAAGGGGTTATATGAAATCTACTTACCACTAATGAAATGCAAAAGTTGTTAAGAACTTGTTGGAAGTGATGAACCTGGAGGCTGGAGATCAGAGAGTTGCAGAAAAGGGGAAAGGCACAGTGAGGTGTGAGCATAAGCAGAACAATTTTCCATTTCAGAGCCCAACAGAGAACAGAGCAAAGGACACAAATGTTGTTTCGAGGAAGGTGAGGTAATAAAACATGTTGGTTTGTCTTGTTGATTGTCTCAACCTAAATCCATCCATTTTCCTTTTCTCTGCAATTTTCTCGACAAAGTTGTGGTTGAACACTAGCTTTGAGTTGCTTAATTCATTGTTCTTCTTCAACAAAATCCTCAAGCAAAAAGCAAAAAAAAAAAAAAAAAAAGATTGATTCGTGCACGTTTCAATGGTTATTATCTTGGTTTATAGTTCGAAAGCAATTATCATAGTTTATACTTTTTATTTTAAGTTTGGAATTCAAAATTCTTCAAATATACATTTTTACTTGAATTCTTAAAATATACATTTTTACATCGGATCATGTCTCAATCTAAACATTTATGAAAAAAAATAAACCTTTCGACTAAAAAACAGTGTGATTATTCGAGTTGGATAAACAGGACCTCTTGATATGAGGGAAACCGGAGATGTTGGCAAATAAGCTAAACAGGCAAGTACAAGACGGACAAAATGCATTTCACACTATTACGTATACAAAAAAGTGAGAAAATTGGATTAATCAACGGCTCTTCTCATAAATAGGATAAATTACAAATTCAAGCCATAGCACATAGTTCAAAAAATTGTACGATGGTTTATGTACTGATAGCTAGTTCAACTCTTATTAGATAGTCACTATTGACCCGAGCACATTGCATCCATACTTATAAAATAATATCGTTTATGAAGGAAACTTAGAATAAGAGTTCCAATACGAGCATCATAATCTTTTCGAATAACTTTTACGTGTCTATGGAGAAGAGAAGAGATAGGGTATTTTATTGAAGTATTAAAAAAGAGAGAGAGGTTGAAAGGGAAGACGTCACTTAGTAACATAGCTAACTCATTGAGGAGCCCAAGAGATTTAAAGGTTAAGCACATGGTGCTGACTGTGCCAACATTGTCATCTCTGAAACTAATATTAAACTCTAAAGATTCCTGCAGCCTTTGAAGCTCTCTCTTTCTCTCTCTGTTCAAACTGAAAAAGATGAGATTTTGGTTGAACTTGTGCTGCCAAAAGTGTTTCATGAGATAGAGAGAGAGAGAGAGAGAGAGATCCAGAGAGTCAACGGCTTAATCAGGTGTATCAAAAAGAATATATTGTGTATGTTCTTCCAAACCTGTAGTTCATAAAACATGATTCAATACGTTCTTCACCATTCTAAATGCATATCAAAGAAATAACAGCATGAATTGATATCAGAAAAGATCAATCCCTTATTTCAAGGGGAATCACATCTACTAGTTGTTGTTCATTGTCTGGCACTGCAAAATCAGTGAAAATGAGGCAAATTCATGGGAGACAAGGTAACAATCTCAGATCAATTGGGAGACTGAAATCCAAAAAAATTCTTCTTTAATTTTCTTCATCAAAGTCAGTACTGTTTTCATACATTATATATATATATAATATATATATATATATATATTATATGTTTGAAACTTCGATTTCATAACAAAAGGCACATGGCCACTAATTCCCAAGGCTGCAACAAAATTGGTATTTACAGTACTAATAATGTCTTTGCCTGCATATTAAACACAAATTTCTGAACCCACAACTTCATTTTGAATCATGACAGCCATTGGCTGTGTGGTATGTTCACTACATAATCCAGAAGAATCACATGATCTAATCAATAATATTAAAGGCATACCATCAATGGCTGCACTCTCGTTATATTAAAAACTAATTGCAATCACGAATTGAATCAAAAACAAGTTTCAAGGTTCCAATTACTAATTAGTGAACTAGACACTTACGACTCTATTCCTATTTTACCTTTTCTAATCACTCAAACTATGGGTAATTTAAGCTCAACTTGCATGATAGTAAGTTTGGTCTTAAAGGAATAAGTAGATCCAAGAAGCTTTTATAACATATTGAAGCTAGTTTGATTTTTGAAATGCCCACCAAGATGGGGGAAACTTCAAGGACTCCATGATGCTAGAAAAACCTCTGATCATTATGAAATTGAATTAGATCGTTTCCTGGGAAAGTGAAAGCACAGGACGGAAAGGAGAGGAGGGAGCTTCTTGGCAACAGATGTTTGTTTGAAATATCTTGGGGGAATGGTGTAAGGCAAATTTGGGACAAGTGATAAGGAGAAAAGGAAAGTGATTATACTGTTTGTTTGTTCGCTTTTTACGGTAGGGAAAGGGCAATTTGTAATAACAAAGTGGGGTTGCAAATTAATTGAGACCCAAAAGATGTCACTTTATATGTGTCAGAATGTTTAAACCATAGAAATGAGGAGATATGAGACACACCATGCAAAGAAAATCTAAGCTGACCTTTTGGATGTTGCCCTATTATTGCTATTGTATGATGTCCTTGCATGCTTGAAAAGCTTCTTGGCCCCATTCCTGCTTGGATCTTCACCCAACTCAAACCCTCCACTTTCTCTCTCTGTGTCTGTAAAAAAAAGAAAGCAAATAATGATAGCAAGACTAAACACTACAAAGCTGAATCATTCATGGGTAGCCTAAACTTTCTTCATATTCTCTTTTAAATTTAGTGGTGGGATAGAATTTCAACCTTGAGCCAATAGCAAAAGAAGGCATATATTGTCGTAAGCATTAGATCAGACTTTTTCAATTATGGAATTGAAATTAGAATCAAATACGATTCAATTTGTGAACCACTCATTTGCAACAAGGTTTGAACTATAATCTAGTTCATCTTCAAGTGATGTGATCAAACCACTCATTTACGCAACCATGAAATTTTGCTCTTCTTTTTGGATATCTGTGGTGTGAAGTTTAACCAACATCTTTGGTTCTTAAGCAATCTCAAGTTGTGTTGTCCAAAGCATTTAGGGTAAATCAGGAAAACTCGTTGGAAGGGCAAAAGATATATGAATAATATAAGTGTTATCCGTATCCTTGACAATAATTGAGGAAAGTTTATAGAAGCACATCATCTGTACACACTAGCATACTACTGATGGGTCCATCCCAAAATCCAAGGCTCTGTCTCTCTCTCACCTCGCCAAGAACACAAAACAGATATTTTGAAAGAGAGAAAATACAAAAAATAAAAAAAGCCTGTCTCGTGGTCTCTTTTGTGTATGCTAAGGGTGCAATCTGCAAGTCAATCGGGACCTTGGCTCTAAACCACCATCAAGTAACTCTAGCAAGAAAAACAATGGAGGGCCACAGAACGACAAGCATGGATCACAGGGGAGACTTCCGTGAAATTAATCATGTTGGAGGATTGGGGTATACTTTAGGCTTTGGCTTAACTTCTATTTCATTTACACTGCGGACATATATGGCATCTGGCTCGTGGCTACAAAATAAAACAACACAAAGAAGGAACGATGAGAAAGTTGTCGATGCATCAGTGTGTGACAGTGTCAAAGAGAGAGAGAGAACATACGGCTTATCTCCCTCTTCAAATGTGTAACTTGATGCTACAGCTAATAGGCGTCCATCTCTACTAAATGACAGAGCTGCAATACTTGTTGGGTATTTTGAATACTGAAAGATGGGGTAAAAAAATAGTGTGTTTTAAAAATCGTACTAGTTGTGGACAGAAACAAGAGTATTAGCTCATGGCTGAAAAACTTGCCTGATATAGTCTCTTCTTGTTGTTCCCATCCCAAACATTCACGTACCCATCACAACCTCCAGTTGCAAAAGTACCATAGCTGCAGCATGGAAATATCAGTAAACAGATGCCAAACAAATCAATATGGTGACCTGAGCATTGTTTAGAACCCATCCATTGATTTTCTTTTTTTTTTTTTTT
>NW_019268550.1:1555217-1589157 GCF_002738365.1 Cucurbita moschata | reverse complement strand
TTTTTTTTTTTTTTTTTTTTTTAAGCCTCTCATAAAACAGATGCATTATTTTGAATTATAAGGATAATATAGTCAATCCCTCCTTTTCAGCCTATCTATGCTCTCACTCGAGCTAAATCATTACTCAATATAAACCATAAACTCACATAGGATGGAATGCAATGGCATTGACCGGATAGACTATGTCTCTTCCAGCCTCTGATTTTCTGTGACATTTGAATGCGTACCTATAAAAAGACAAATTCACATACAGGGAATTACAACTCAGACTATCAATAAAGAATAAATAGCATCTTATTAAAAATAAAGCATATTGCTATTGTGTCTAAAATGCAGAATATAACCAGAATCAAAATGGGGGATTGGGGGTGGTGGTTGTCGGGTTGGTGTTGTGATATGTTCAGAGTTAACATATACAATCACGAATAGATCATCTGGGGTGAACCATTTTCTTCTATCTGTCACTCTAGAGTACCTTTTTGAGCTAGCCTAAAACAGTGTGTATTTTTTTTTTCTAACGAATGTTTGTTAGAGGATATAAAGAATTCAACCTATTGCAGAGAAAGGAATGAATACAAAAGAATAAGAGGTATTGACATATTTCTTGTTATTGTTTAATTACCAACAACACCTACTTTTTGGCTTGACTAGCCTCTGAGGGATCAAAAAATTCCATAGCTACTCGTCCTTCAACAGAACTAAGAGCATAACCTGCATTTAGAAGAAAAATTATAAATCTATAAGTAATTGCAGTACCAAAGCCATGATGGTGCTTACTTGCAGCGTATTTTTAGTTAATTTAGTTCATAGAAATCACAGTAGAAAGAAGCCACATGAATGAAGCATTTCCATACTAAGAGTAGGTCCTAGTTGCTACCCTCAGAATTCAAATAAACGAACTTCAAAACCTGTTTCACTAGGAAGTAAGGGAACAAAGTATGTACTGGCAGGGTTCAACCAAAATTCCATACATATCCTATAAAAAGAATATATATATATTCCATACATATGAACAGCACAGAGAATTACATTGTCATTTAACAAGAAGAAAGATGGTTCATGAATCAATGATTTCAATTTAAAGGTCAGATTAACACCTGTTCCATTTGGATAACACCGCACACATCGAGTCTGATATTTCAATGAAGATTCTCTTCTTTGCTCGGGTTGAGACATATTTCTCAAGTCATAGACATTAACATGCCTTCCAGCAGTTGCGACAACTAAACGGTTCCCCACAAGAGAGAGTGAATAAACACGCTCAGGCTGAGGATATGTTCCAACCAGCGTATGTTCCTGACCACTTGCACCTCTGGGATCCCAACACTTCAGTGTTTTATCCCAACTGCCAGTAATTAATTGCCCTGGAAAACCATTGACCTACGTTGTCAAATTTCCCATATTAAGATAAAAATAATAGAGCTCATATCTAAAATGCAGTGACATAGCACATATTTCCTTGAAAAGAAGTTTGGCACCACAGAGATTCCAGTGCATGAGAGATAACTATTTCACCATTTCATTTTTAATTCATAGAGTTCAAACAGGAAAAAAAAAAAAAAAACATAAGTAATAGGTCACCTCATATTCTAACTCTATATTCTATGAGTACATAATTCTATCATCCAGAAACAACAATGGACATCACAAATCCCTTTAAGATGCTAGTACCTGCAATAATTTTATAGTAACCATGTTTCACAAGGGAAGAAAAAAAGACACTAAGGGTTCCTCCAAAAAGTTCATCCGAATAAAGTGAATTAGAACCAATGTAGTACGGTAAAAGAAAATATCATTTGGTTTTCCATTGATAAAACAATTTTCCCTTTCCATTCACTCCCTTATGAATAAGATAGAAAAGGATTCATCAACTAGCATAAACTGATGATTTTTTAAATCTTCTGTGGGCTTACGTACAAGAAATGTTCAGTACATTGAAACTTATTAAATTACTAACCAATCCATATGCTCTCATCTCAATAAAATTCTAGCAGGTATAAAAGTAGAGGTCGTAATGTGATTCTCCCTGGGTTTCTTGTAGCAACCATGTCTTGGAATATCTCAACTAATTAAAAATCATGGGGTAATGTGTTATCCCCTCCTATTTTAGTTTTTTTTTTTTTTCCAAAAAAGATTACCCCAACTATTAGTAAGTTACAATATAGTACCTGAGCTTAATTTCATCAATTTCAACTACTAACAAGTTACTGGAAAAGTAAACACAACATGCTCGAGGAATAATTGATCACATTAAAAGTTTGAGAACTACACTGACAACATCTTAACAGTTCAAAGATATGCACCCTGCCCTTCAAAATCTAATTCGATCTTCCAACTCAAATTTTACTGTGAATTGACAATAAATAAGCGGAGAGCGAGTTAAGTTTTGTTCCTATTCATTACAAGTTTTAATTTGGCCCTCTCCTACTATTTTGGTACTATACCAAATCTACAAGCACAACCCTCATGTAAAATTTCTAAATGGCTAATGAAGCAGGGCTCCTATCTTCTTCAGAGATAAAACACTCAGAACACTCAATTAAAAACCAAGCCATCAACAAAAAAATATACCTGCCGCGTAAGAGTACTCAACGCACCGCACAGGTGCATCATGCTTCCCTAATATATCCTCCTTATTATGATTGAAAACAAGCCTGAAACATTTCAGAAAAAAGTTAAACTTGTTTCCAAAATTTCCAAGCTCCTAGCATAAAAATTCTGCACAGTCGAATCAGCAAGATTTCCTAAGTAAGAAGACAAAAAAAAAAAAGAAAAAAGAATACAGAACCACTCACCTCCTGACAGTGTTGTCAACACTCGCACTGAATCCCGAAGAATCGTCGTGGAAACAACAGTCGAGCACAGGACCACCGTGTACGAACTCACCGCGGAGCACGTTGGCGCTGGCGTCGTACAAGCGCACAGTCTAAGAATACAGAAGAGTAAAATGAGGTGAGAAATGAGCAGAAGTGATATAGGGAGTTACAACTACTTTACCTTGTCCCAAGAGGAAACAAGTAGGTGGTCACTGTGGTTGGAGAACCGGAGATTGGAAATGCCGTCAGACGGAGGATTTGAAAGCTCCCGACCAGCAGGAGGAGGAGGAGGGATGGCTGTCATGGCGCAAACTCCTTGGCGGAGGACCGATGAGATGGAGAATTAGGGTTTTTCTCTGAATACTTGGAGATTTGTTGAGTGAGAGAGAGAGAGAGAAACGAAGAGGGAAGCAGTTTCCAAAATTTGATTTTTTGAATTTGAGGACGAGAGATATTTATATGAGAAAATCTTTTGGACTAACCCGATTGATTGGGTTCATGACCCGACCGACCCTCGAGACGAGTTCATATCTCAATACAACTTTCTATTTTCAAATTATATTGGGTTCCGTGGTTCGGTTTTTTCTTAATTATTTTTAAAAATTTACTTATCCACAATACATATTACATTAATATCTATTACGAACGTCAAATATTTTTAATTTTCTAACAAAATTTAGAAGTAGGATAGGATTAGGTTATAACTCTTTTGGGTTGGTCCAGTTGACCCGACCAAAAAACTGTCAACCGACAAACCAACGTGAATTTTCAATTTTCTAGAAATTCAACCTAACCCAAATCGAAAAAAGAAACTAACTCAACCAAACCCTTATGGTTTGATTGGAGTTCTCGAGTTATATGGACACACAAATTTAAAATAATAAAGACTAAAAAAGAAAACACTTAAATATCGTAGCTCTTTTGAGAATAAATCATAATGTCGAGTAGTGTACAATGCATTATAATGCTGTGTGTGTTGAGTTGGCTTATAATATGGTCGTTATGAATAATATCAATACAGAACTATGATAAGTGTATTATATTAATTTAGATTTTATATCGTGGGGCTTTGGCTCGTAACTTAACAAACGATGGCTTCGCTTCCCCAAAAGGCCTCCTAACAATGGAGTTAGGATTCGGACTTTTATCATTCAACACCTCCCCTCGAACAAAGTGCACCTCCCCTAAATTAACCGATGTGGGACTTTTATCATCCAACACCTCCCCTTAGTCGAGGCTCGACTTCTTTGGAGTCTTAGTCATTTTTTACGGCCTTCGAGGAGGCTTGACTCCTTTTCTTTTGGAGTTCTTTGTTCAATATTTGAGAATTTACCAATCTATTGACACGACTAAGTTTAAAGCATGACTTTGATACCATGATAGACGAACACGACTCTCCACAAAAGTATGATATTGTCCACTTTAAACATAAGCTCTCATGCCTTTACCTTGGGCTTCTCCAAAATGCCTCATGCGAATGAAGTTAGTATTCTTCACTTATAAACCCATGATCATTCCCTAAATTAGCCGATGTGGGACTTTCATCATCCAACACAACCGACGTAGAATCTCACAATCCATCTCTTTGGGGACCAGTGTTCTCGCTGACACATCGCTCATTATCTAACTCTAATACCATTTGTAACAACTCAAATCCACTGCTAATAGACAAGACCATTTGTAACAACTATATCTTTACATATACGTCACATATAACAATCTTTATTACAAAAATACTCGAGCCAATATTAGTATATTTTGTTCACACGTACATTAATAAATAAAATAAAATAATCAAACTTTGATATTATTAAAACAGATCCATTGCCTCACGCTCTAGCTATATATATTTTTTCTTTTCTAATAATTAAAAAAATGTTATTTAATTCCTTCCTCTCCTCATTCCCCTATAAAAAATTCAGCACATCCTTTTTTTCTATTCCCATTTTATATAAAATTAATTATTACGTCATAAAAAATTTATTATATTATATGTAAGAAATTTAAGTTTTTTTTTTCTTTTTCACTTTTGATTTTTTTTAAATATATAGCATAATTTTAACTAATAAAATAATAATTCTTAATTATCCTAATTTTTTAGTACATGAATTAAAATATAAACAACATGCATTATTCGATGAAAAAAAAAGAATTTAAAAAATTATTTATTTAACAAAGAAAGTATTATTTATATTGTGAAAATTAATTAAAAAAAGAGTATATAATATAATATAATATAATATAATAATATAGGAAGTAAATTAACGCGTTTTGAGCTGCCAGCTCTTTCCAACAAGGCAGTTGAAATTCTATCTCCAACCATCGTGATGGCATGCACATAATTCTTACAATTTTCTTTTTCTTTTTTCAAAATTAAACACAATAATTTCATCCATTAATAATAATAAAATTTCAAATATTTATTTAAAAAAATAAATAAATAAATTATTAACTATCTAACAAAACAGATAATATCGGTTAATAGTGCGCTTGAATTGTTACAATATTATCAAAGTTAGACATCGAACAGTGTATCAATAAACATATTGTAGTCAGACATTAGATGACGTGCCAGCGAGAACGCTGACTTCTAAGTGAATGGATCCAGTAAAAAAAAAATTAATTAATTTTTATTTGGGAGAATTTTGTAGCATGTTTTTTAAAAGAATATTTTTAGAATATACGTAAGTGTAGTGTTTTATTTTAATAATTTGTATTTTTTTAATTAACTTTTACTGTGACAATAGGTGTGTTATTATTTTATGCGATATAATTTTTAAGTAATTAATTAATTATTGATTGAATTTTATGACTAATTAATTTTTGCTATATTTCTAGTGCAAATTTACAAATTTTATATTACATTTATAAATATATATACAAGCGGCCGGCTATATTATAATTCAATAAACATAAATATCTAAGACATGTTTTTTGTTTTTTAATTTTTTAGGAAACATTTTAATGAAAATAAATATAATTAATTTTCTATCGATAATAAACATATTTTTAAAGACATTTTTATAAAAAAAATGTTTCGTTACTCTCTATAACTGATATGGGATCTCATATGCATGGTTTTTTAAGTTTTTGCAGTAATTACGGGAGTGAAGGATCGAATCTGTAATTTTTGAAACGATAATTCGTATCTTATCCCCTTAAACTATATGTTCCGATTGACGATTAATATTATTACTAGGAGCTCGACGTTTTGACATTACTCGACTGTTATTTGACATGTACGTTTTGACGTTTTGACGATTAATATCATAGGTTCATCAATAATGTCGATTATTTAACCGGTAACTTAATTGAGCTGCAAAAAACGATCGTAACCCAACTAGCGCGGTAAAGTATTATTTAAATTAACCCCAGATGTAATAAATTAATAAGTGAATTAATGGGAAAGAAGACTCTTTTAAGAATGAGGCCAAAGAGCATTTCCAAAGGGCATCTTTCATTTTCAAATCAACCATTCCACTCTTTGAGAATATATTTATGAGTGTCATTATCACTGCATCCCACAAAATTATTGTAGTTTTTTAGTCTTCCCAAAGTCTATGACTAAATGAAGCTAATCAAACAAACCTCCCTTTCACTTTAATGGTATGACAAAGACATGATATCGACAACGTAAAAACTCGAACCCGATAGTTATTAGCACATACTTCAATTTTCTCTTAGCCTCGAAGAACCCAAACCCAATTCGGGACGAAAACTCGTGACACAGTAAGGAAAAAGAAAGAAAGAAAGAAAGAGATACATTGTGATATTCCATATCGGTTGGAGTGGGAGAACAAAACATTCCTTATAAAAGTGTGGTTATCTCTCCCTAGTAGACGTGTTTTGAAAACTTGAGGCGGACTGCGATATATAACATGTCAAATCGAACAATATCTACTAACAGTGGGTTTTGGTTGTTACAAATGGCATCAGAGCCAGGCACTAAGTGATGTGTCAGTGAGGACGCTGAGCCCCAAGGAGGTGGATTATGAGATTCCACATCAGTTGGAGAAGGAAACGAAACATTCTTTATAAGTATGTGATTACCTCTCCCTAATAGACGCATTTTAAAAACTGTGAGGGTGACTACGATACGTAACATGTCAAAGCGGACAAAATCTACTCACGGTGAGTTTGAGCTGTTACAAATGGTATCAGAGCCAGACACCCGGAGGTGTGCACTCTAGATCTCTAAGGGGGTGGATTATGAGATCCCACATAAGTTGGAGAGAGAAACGAACCATTTCTAATAAGGGTACAGTTACCTTTGGTTTGACAACACGAGCGAAAATAGACAATATCTATTACGAGTGGACGGTTACGCGTAATCATCGATTCTATCTAAAAGACCAAATATCACCAACCAAGTTCTTTTCCTTTACTTTTTGTCTTAATCCAAACTGAAAAAGGCTGCATTTTTTAATCCATCCATGACAGTTGGTTAAGCTTTTGAGTTTTCTTTGGGCCCTTTGTCCCTCTTTAGGGTATTAAACTAAGAACACAAGTCAACTTCATTTTTGTTTATAAATGAGCTTCAACAATTTGTAATCCCATCTTCTCAAGCATCAAAGAACCATAAAAAGGTCTCCTTTTTCTTGTTTTTGGTAACCCCAATGGAACCTATAGGACCCATTTCAGAAAGGGAATGGATATCTCTCAGTGGAGCTTACACAGCTGAGGAGTCTGATTTCATGGCTAATTTGCTCAACAACTATTGTCTTCCAAACGAGCTCAATCCCGGTTCGAGCTCGGCCGTCCCGTCTGCTTCTTTGGCCATGGCACCCATGGATGAACCTTCTTACTATAGTAATCATTATTACACCTTGAATGAGAATGATTCTCACCCTCCTTGGTTGCCTAATAATGGTGCCTCTTTGTCCTTGGATTTCTCGATGGAGGATGTTCGGAATGGCGATCGATTGGACGATAGCGGTTCGAGTCGAAAAACAAGGCAATGCAGGCTGCAACAATTCCCTGCTGGAAGCTCACAGCCGGAAAAGAGAGCTGAGATCACGGTGGAAGAAGCTACGAAGGACGATAAAGTTGCATCGACACCAGTTGACACCAACTCGAGGAAGCGGTCCCCGAGTTCGTATAATGTAAGATTGATAATTCGAACTCATTTGTTTCTGTGATTCTTATGGTTAGGAATCACGAGTCTCTACAATAGTATGATATTGTGCACTTTGAGCATAAGCTCTCGTAGATTTGCTTTGAGCTTTCTCAAAAGGCCTCGTACCAATCAAGATGTATTCCTAAAATTAGTCAATGTGGGATTCCCTCGCAACGATCCTCAACACTAATGGCAATGCGCTTTGTGATTTGGTAATGAAGGTCGAAAAGACGAAGACGAGTACGAGGAACACGAGGGCACGGAAGAGCTCGAAGATTGCTTCGGGTAGCTGCAATGAAGAGGAGGATCACATTGTTAGTCCAAATGGGCTGTGCACAAGCAGCTTCAGCTCAGAAGATGACTGTAATGGTGGGATCACTTCCAGCTCAACCCTGAGCTCAAGTGGAAAGCCAAGAGCCAGTAGAGGCTCAGCCACAGACCCTCAAAGCCTCTATGCAAGGGTAACCCTCTAAACCACTCCGATCGCTATTGTTAAACTCCCGAACTCCCGTTGCCATACTTGAACTCTCGAACTCTGATCTAACATGCAACTCCTTTAAATTTTCCTTCAGAAAAGGAGAGAAAGAATCAATGAAAGGTTGAGAATGTTACAAAGCCTCGTCCCGAACGGCACGAAGGTAGGCCAATCTCACACGAACATATACGATCTCGGTGTTTATCACACGATCAACAATATCTTGGTTTGTGCAGGTTGATATCAGTACAATGCTTGAAGAAGCAGTTGAGTATGTGAAGTTCTTGCAGCTTCAAATCAAGGTAATTTTTGAATGAACAAACCATTTAATTCCATAATTTTCAAGGCTTGATTTTGTGTTGAATCCAATGTTTGCAGCTGTTGAGCTCTGATGATCTATGGATGTATGCACCAATTGCTTACAATGGAATGGACATTGGACTTAACTTGAAGCTCATGAAACAAGACAATGCATCACAATAGACATAGTTTAACGTTGTTATTTATTGTCGTAGGGGAAACAGCTTTTGAAATATGTAACCTTTTTGTGAAAGAAATCGAAGTATGTTTCAAGCTAGACTTATTTAGTTCGATCTTGAGCTCGGAGAAAATGTTGTGTTCATAGTCGATCGATAACTATTTCATGTTCTTCTTCTACTTTAATTGAGTTTGAAAAAAACATATTTTTGACGTCGGAAAATCCTTGAAAGAGGGTTCAAAAAATTGTGAGATATCCCATATCGATTGGAGAGGAGAACGAAATATTTGAAAATCTCTCTCTAAGATATGCATTTTAAACTCATGAGGCTGACGATTATACGTAACGAGCTAAAGCGGACAGTATCTGCTAGAGGTGGCCTTAGGTTATTACAAACGGTATTATATTTGGAGTGCAGCCAAACTGTATACATATGATTTTCATTGATACGAGATCTTTTAGTTATGATTTTCATTGATACGAGATCTTTTAGCTATGAGAACTTATATCAGAAGTGGACAATATATCATAGCACTGTATAGATACCCGTATACAACTGATTGTTAAAATATTAAGTTTCAATCAATGTCAAAAGTAGAAAGGGCATCTTTAAAGTTTTCGGACGTATCACAGAGATATTCTTGCTGTGAAAGCAAATCCGTCGCTCTGCTTATTGGTCTCATAGCTTCTCTCCTTCACTTCGTAAGTAGATATCAGGGTTGGTAGCTAAGGACATGTTCAAACTTACGATATAGATTACGAGGAAACATTTGTCCCAATTGCAAAGATAAACGCTATAAGAATATTGTTACCCACTGCCCAATGAAACTCAAATGATATTTTTTTATAAAATGAATCGAATTCCAAATTAATCATACATTAATTCAAAGGACGAGCTTCTTCACCGTGATTAATGAATTTAATTTTTATATTTAAAATTTTGACCTATAGTTTTTTTTTGTTCGTCGCATAAAATAATAAGAATGTCAATATGATCGATCAATAAATAAATTGAAAAACCCAGATTCATATTTCTAAATAAAATTCTTTTCGAGAATTTTTATTGTATTAAATGGATGTCAGAAGGACAGAAATATATTATGGAAGGATCGGTCACTCGAGCAAACCAATCTTCCTCTAAGAAGAATTGAGAGCCGAACACTTCGTATTTTATAGCTCAAAATAAAAAATAAATTCAATCATGGTTTTAATTAAATTCAATAATTTCACTTGTAATTTGAAATTTTTATTTTTTAAAATATTTTTTTGAAAAAGAAAAGTCAATTCATAATAAAATGCATTTAATTTCCATTATAAATGTCCAACAAATAATTGATTAAATAATAAATAATAATCTTATTCTTGTATTAAAATATTAAAATTATAACAAAGTCAAACTTTAAATATGAATTATTTGAGTATGTCAACATATAGATAATAAGAGGGAAAAATAAAAAACTTAATTCTCAAATATAAATTTTATCTCTGTATTTTATATTTTGAGTTTGACCTTTTTTTTCGCATCAATTTAAATGGAATTAAATGTCAAACAAAAAAAATATATATATATATTATAATCGACTAACAAATTATACATAAAGTCAACAGGTGAATCACTTTATATATTTACGAGGATTTACCCATCACATAGATGCATAGATGAACAAAACGAACTTCTTATATCTTTTTTCCACTCAATAGAAATAAGATTGAACGTTATTTCAGTTTATCTCCATTTTAGTGAATTTTTTTCTCAAGGATTCATTTTATTACGCCCCTTCCCGAGAATTAGTTTCATTCGTGAGGATACACAAAAGCGTGGTTTCATAAACGCTTTCTTGCACCCGACTTCAAGTGAACGTCTGTTTGATTTATTCCACTTTTGAATTGTTGAAAAAAACGCCTTTAAAAATCTCTGAAGTCAATAATATCTGCTAATGGTTCAAAATTGAAGGTGTCTATCTACCGACCAATATTGACTTGGCTTCTATATATTTTTATATTTATGTTGAAATTAATCTAATTATTTCATTCTTGTTTTTGGGAAATTAGAAATATAAAATTATGGAAACATTATAAAAAAACGTAAAATGAGAAATATATGTAAGAATGGGACGAGTAACATAAAACATCAGATCAACCTAACTTAATTACGAACTTTTTCAAATTGAGTTAAGTTTTATAAATACAAAAATTTAAATAAATTTATAATTGGGTTGAGTTTATTATTTAATAAAAATTATTTGAATTAAAATTTTTATTCCATGAACGGTTAGATTGAGTTTAAAAATAGTCGTGATTCAACCAAACTCAACCAAACAGCTTGACCCAACTCGTGGAAGTACAAATTAAAAGCATTCAAGAACCTGTGAGATCCTTAGAGAAGAACGAAACATTCTTTATAAGGGTGTGAAAATCTCTCTTTAGTAGACGCGTTTTAAAAACTCTAAAGAAATGCTCGAAGAGAACAATATCTACTAGCGGTAAGCTTGGATTAGAGAGAGATAAGGAAGGAAATAAATGGAAGCTTCAATTTATTTGGCATAAAACATGGAAAGCAACATGTTGTTCATATTCTTATCAAACGCAGGAGCCATTGACACAGTTGCATGGAGAGCACTCAGAGTCAGTTTTGCATGGCAAAAGTGTAGCCGGGCACACCCTGGGTGTATCGGATTCACTTCCTCCGCCGTTGGTTGGGACCTGAATGGGCTCATCCACGGCGGCGATGGTGGTGGCGGAGTGAGCCATAACCACCATCACAACCACCATAGCCACCAAACCAACCTTGTTTTTCATCTCCATATGATCTCTCTCTATTTCCCAACAGCAATTGTATGGTTTTATTTGCTCTCCCAAGCCTTGTATTTATAGCACAGAGCAGCAGCCATTAATGAATATTCATGCTTTCAACGTAACAAAAAGTCTCTAATCGCGTCCTCACCCTTATCAATTTCGTTACTTTATTGGTCACTTAGCTTATTCGTCACAAACCCACGTAGAATTGTAGGTCGGTGACACGAATGACTCGAGTAGGGTTTATAACCTAACCTAACTCAACCCTTTATTTTTTAGTCGGGTTGTATCGTCCAATTGTTCATTTTTTTAATTATTTTAAAAAAACCATATTATTCATAATACATGTTACATTAATAACTAAAATCCTCTTAATATTCATAACAATTTAAAAAGTACTGTAGGGTTGAGTTGGATTGTAAATCCTATTTTCTAGTGGGTCAGGTTGACTCGATCAAATACGTTCCAACCCGTGAACCAAACCATACCAAATTTTTCGATTTTCAAAAAATTCATCCCAATCCAAACCAAAAAAAACCCAACCCAACACAACACTTATTGTTTGGATTAGGTGATTCAAATTATTCGAGTCATTGAATTTGTAGCTAGCTGTTATTATCTGTTTTAGCTTGTATTCAGCTCCACAATTACAAAACGCGTATACTAGTGAGATGGGTCATTGAATCTGTAGCTAGCTGTTATTGTCTGTTTTAGGTTGTAGTCAGCTCCACAATTACAAAACGCGTATACTAGTGAGATGGGTCATTAAATTTGTAGCTAGCTGTTATTATCTATTTTAGCTTGTAGTGAGCTCCACAATTACAAAACGCGTACACTAGTGAGATGTTTCCACACCCTTATAAAAAAATACTTCGTTCTCTTCTCTAACGGGCGTAGAATCTCGTGTAATCACATGAACACCAAAAAAATAGAGAGAGATTAATTTTGCAAGACAAAAAGTGATGAAAAGGGAAGTTTTTTTTATTAGAACATAGAAAAAAAAGGAAAAGAACAAACAACAACGCAACAGTGCTTAATGACAATCTTTTCCTTCTTCCTTTTGTTTTTGCTCATCAAACGCAGGAGCCATTAACACAGTAACATGGAGAGCACTCAGAGTCAGTTTTACACGGCAATATCATAACCGGACATACTCTTGGAGGGGGCGGTGTGTCGTAACAACCTGCTCCGCCCTCCGACGGCAGCTGAATCGCCTCATCCACGGCCGCGGATTGAGCCATAACCGCCGCCAGAACCACCATAACCAGCAAAGCAACCTTCTTGTTCATCTCCATCTCTCTGTTCTTCCCATAACCAGTAAACCCTTGTATTTATTTATAGCTGAAAACAAATTATCCATATTTTTCATAGTTTATTACGAATCAGACATGTCCTCCATGTCAGAAGATAAGGTTAATTTAACCTTGCCGTCAATGGCGGCGAAATTGTCTCCTTTATTTAATTATACTTAACCTACACGCCAATTTTTTTTTTTTTTTTTTTAAACTACCACGTATGATCAATATATTAAAAATTTGCCTTGACACTAGAGGAAGGGGTTAAACCTTAGACCTTGTGGTTAAGAGCCACACGCTCTAACCAACTGAGCTACTCCAGCTTGCATATATGAACTTTATGGTTCTTTTTGTCGTTCAATTTAAATTATAAAAAATATCTTTTAAGTATTATAGTCATCGTCACTTCATTTGAGATCACCATTGTGTCGTTTGTTGATGAAGAAGTCGAATCCCACGAGTCACCATGACATAATTGACTTTTGTTTAATGAAAAAGATTCTCATGACCAATTCAAAAGACCAAAACACTTAATTCATTAATCTAGATTTAAATATAAAAGGACTAAAATTAAGGGTGTGACAAGGTCAAAAAGGGAAAGATTAGATTTTTGTGCTAATGGTAGATGATGGGAGAGACAACATAATCAAATTTGCTATCTTCCTTTCGAGAAAATTAAGGTTGAGTAGACAATTATCCTTTTGCCTCCTTCCATGTCCTTCTTTTATGTCCAACGGCTTCTAAAATCTACGTGAGATTCTACATTTTGTAAGAGAAGAAACAAAACATTTCTTGTAAGGGTGTGAAAGCCTCTCTTTAGTAGACGTGTTTTAAAACTGAAGCTGATGACGTAACGGATTAAAGTAGACAATATCTATTAGCAGTGGGCGTGAACTGTTACAGTTATATCAGAGCCAGACACCAAACAGCGCTAGCGAGGAAGCTAGGCCCCTAAGGGATAGACTATGAGATCTCATGTCAGTTGGAGAGGAGAACAAAATATTTCTTATAAGGGTGTGGAAACTTCTCTCGAGTAGATGCGTTTTAAAACTGAGGCTGATGACGATACGTAACGAACTAAAGTGGACAATATCTATTAGCAGTAGGCGTGAACTATTACAGTTATATCAGAGTCAGACACCAAGCGGTATGCCAGCGAGAGCGCTGGCTCCTAAGGGATAAGACGGTGAAATCCCATGTCGGTTGGAGAGGAGAACGAATGCATTCCTTAAAAGGGTGTGAAAACCTCTTTCTAAAGTAGAACATTTTGAAGTCGTGAAGCTGACGACGTAATTGACTAAAGCAGACAATATCTATTAGTAATGGACTTTGACCATTACAATCATCGACCCGAAATCATTCTAGATAGGATGAAGAACTATTGTGGATATGGCTAAAAACGATCCCTTGTAGACGAAGTTGGCCATTACTTAGTCTTCGCGTTGAAATGGAAGGCGCCTCCCATAGTTGATACCTCCACCATGAGAGGCCATAGCTAGAACATTATCCAATTAGCCACTCCAATAGCATTTGAATTCCCTCAAAACCCCTCAACCAAACTCATTGCAAAGAAGCTTCCTCCACAAAAGATAAGGATAGAAACGAAATTTCACACCATCATCTTCCAACCCACTTCCATAATTCTAGTATAAAATCACCTTTTGTTATGACTTTTGTGTATAAACCAAACAAGCTCTTAGCTCAAAGAATTAGAAGAAAGAAAGAAAGATATGGAGGGCTTAATTCCTTATCTATTCCATGCAATGAAGAAGCAAAAGCCACGCCACGACTATAGAAGCCAATCCGTAGGTTCGAGCCGGAGCTACCATCTCTTGACTAACGACGAGTCATCTCACCGACGAACACGATCGGATTTTCAGACACCGAGGTTCGAGTACTTGGACCAACGGTCGGGGCACGAGTTAATGCATTCCCGTAGCGTTAGTAAGGGTGCGTTTGGATCATCTTATGCTGGCCAGGTTTCAAATAATGGTAACCTTCCTCGCTGAGAAAATGGCTAAGTGGGAAGGATTATTCAGAAAATTAATGATTTGTAAAACGTTATTATTTTTATTTTATTTTTTTGTTTTAATTTGTTTGATTGTATTGGTTTGGTGAAGAACAATGTGTAAATTAAAGTGGTGGGTCTCCATGAAATGATGTAAACAGCCATTTTCTATGCCAGTAAGATGTTTTTTTTTTTAAAGATTAATTAAAAAAAAAAGTCGTCAAAGGTGAGTTCAGCTCAACATGAAATTTAGTGGGCAGCCATCTTCTTTGAATTTGACAATGGTACATTGAACGGTTGGGTTCGACGTACGGTTCTTAACTTACTGGAGTTTCTGAAACGGATCCTATCAAACCCGAATCCTCCTAAATAGACCAAGCATTCCTATTATGTCAATGTCAATTGAACCAATGTTATTAGCTGTGAATTCGAACTTTTTGGTATTTTTCGTTTGTTCGGATGATATGATGGGTCAATCATTTATTTCATTGGTTCCAACGGTGGCAGCTGTGGAATCTGCTATTGGGTGCTGCACCATTTTTCTTACAAAATACCGAGATGAGATGAGATATCATCGAGGAAGCTAAGTTAAAGAAGATAAGGCGAGTGAATAAGGTCTGAAACCTAATAAAAAAAATTGAAAGTCACTATCTATATCAACAATGTGCACATTCCCTTCTTAGTGACTCAATCATAAGAATTTTATAGTTAAGGATGTTTTGATTTGAGCAATTTTATGGTGGGTGACCTCTTCGGAATTTCCTAAGATGCGTGAGTGAGAACAAAACATGCTGGAATAACTTATATTGGTACGTCATAATGACCTTCACTAGGTATGTTACAATAACGAATAATTGGTGGAAGAACTTATATTAGTCTGTTTGGTTGGAAGAACTTATATTGGTCTGTTTCATTTGTGTTGGTATGTCAGAATGACCTTCACCTTCACTATGTATGTTACAATAACGAATAATTGGTTTAACTGGATAACTAAATAAAATAGATAAATCCTTCTCTTCGTCTTAAGTCAAATATTCTCCATTGAAATATCCCCCATATGGATAATACACATTTTAGTTCAACAAGCCTAAATCTAATTGTTTTGTTCCGAAGCAAACCATGGGGCAGTTTGTCCTATCCTAATTCTAATTGTTTTGTTCCAAAGCAAACCATGGAGCGGTTCGTCCTATCCTAATTCTAATTGTTTTGTTCCAAAGCAAACCACGGGCGGTTCGTCCTATTCAGATATTCACGACCAAGAAACACTGGATTCTCTTTTGGATATGCCCTGAAAAGAGAAGGAAGGTTGGAATGCCAATAGGCGTCTATGATTGAATTCGCCCGACCCGACCGTACCCCACCGTAAAGTAGGAAAGTAAAAATTTTAAATTTGAAGACTAAAATATATATTATAGTCTTGTTCAAGAGTGGAAGCCAACCAACCACTTGGAAAAATGCTTCCATGCACACAATACTCATGTGGCAAAACGAGATGACACAAATGGGCATTGCCAGCCAGATGCAATACACATTCTTATCATTCAAGTTTCAACGTCAAATTGGGAGCAAAATCTCCTCTTTCTCTTCCATAAAATGGCACCTAAACCGCCAAGAGGTACTAACAAAAAGACCTGAAATGGGTAGCATGAAGATTGTCGCGGTGGCTCTAATCGCAATTTTGCTGGTAGCAACGTTGTCGTCGGCTGCCTATGCCATCGACGACGACTCGATGGACCTTGTCTTCGACGGTCGAGACATCAATCATAGAGTCCCAAGAAAGATCATGAAATGGGGAGTGCTTAATCATGAAGAAAGGGTATGTCCCAAAATCCTCATGGAATGCAAAAAGGACTCTGATTGCTTAGCTGAGTGTATCTGTCTCGAGCATGGATATTGTGGCTAATGGTAAAGCTCTGGAAGCTATGCTGTTTCTGTACATATAAATGAATCTATGTCATCATCAACATCACTCTCTTTGTGTTCAAAATGTGCATAAATAAAATTTGTTTCATGTTTTGTGATTCCGAATGCAAATAAGACCTGAAACGGTAACCGTCCAACTGATATGACATCTCACAATCCACCACTTTCGAGGCCAGCATCCTTGTTAGTACTCGTTCCTCTCTTCAATTAACGTGAGATCTCACATGAGCACGGTCACATCTCAGGTCTCAATTTTTGTATAAATCTGAAGGACGAGCAAACAATTCATACATCGAAATAGTTACTAAAGATCTAAAATAATATTGTAACGAGCAAACAACAAAAATATTTTTGCTCAAATTTGACACTTTCATATTGGATCTAATAATGCACTTCTCGTTTCACACATTCAAGATAAATCATCGTAAATTTCTTCTTACTTCTTCACCCCATATCTGTAATAATTCAAGCTCACCACTAGCATATATTGCCCGCTTTGACTCGTTATGTATTGCTGTCGGTCTCATGATTTTAAAACGTGTATGTTAGGAAGAGTTTTCCACACCCTTATAAGTAATGAAATGCTTTGTTCCCCATCTACAACCGCTACCCATACTAATCTAAGTTCTCTTTATAAGTATAGGCCTGCGTCTCTTAAATGACTCGAGACTTATTTATTCTCTAACTTATGGCACACAAAGGCTTCATTTATATGCCATAGGCCGGCTCGCTAGGGTTCATTTACTAAATGACGGGTTAATAGTTTATTAATTCTTAGATGACGTATATTGTAGGGGACATTATTGAGCCACTAAAACTTACGTATTAATGTAATTTATTTCTACAACGTTGTATATTAAAGGCCCCAACGCAATTTCGTCATGATTTTGACATAATCACAACTATCTTAAATGAACTCACGTACCATTACACTTTTCCGTCCGATCTTAACCGTCCGATCTTAAATGAGGTTCTCCTTCGTAGACTAAACACAACTCAAACAGTAACCCGTTCGAGTTAATAAATTCTTCTAAAGTTCTCACCCATAATTGTTGAAACATGCACCCTCCCCTTCCCTTCCCCCGCTATAAATAGAAGAATCAAGATCAATGAAAGCCATCATTGGAAACATGGAGAGTAAAAGAGTTGCTTTTGTGGCGATACTGATGATAATGGTTATGGTAGGTTTAGCCTCGGCGGCCTGCACGAACGCGATCAAACTCGTGAGCGACGGTGAAAATGAGATGGAAAGTGGGTTTGGAAGCAAGATGATGAAAAATGAGTTTCCAAGCCCAATCGATAGGTGTGGTCTTGTACGAATAAGATGCTATTCTGATTGCCACTGCCCTTCACCCTGCGTTTGCTTGCAAGGAAACTGCACCTGAAAATATCCATCCATTTCATATGCCTCCGACCCCGACCCCGACCCCGATCCCGACTCCTACTACTATTACTATTACTATTACTACTACTACCCTTTGTGTGTTTTGACTTTCCTTTTCTTAAGTTCTCTATAATTATAATAAATCTCTCGTTGGTCGACCGCTCTCTGTTTAAGTGATCGATTTATGTAGTAAAAATCTTACGATCTATAAATCAATAAAGTTATTTTGTTACAGTATGCTTTGTTCTCACTCACGTGCATTGGCTGTGTGATATCATTTGTAACCGTCTATACCCATTACTAGCAGATATTGTCTGTTTTGGTTTGTTACATATCGTTGTCAGTCTCACAGTTTTAAAACATGTTTTTTACTAAGAGGTTCCACGCCAGAAATGTTTCATTCCTCTCTTTAACCAACGTGGGATCTCACAATCTACCCGTCTGAGGCCAACGTCCTCACTGGCACAATGCTCAATATATACCATTTGTAACCATCTAAGAAGAAAATTTCACAATGATACCATTTATAACCTCGCATTGTTTGACCCGAAAAATGAAAAATAAGAAAATAACTTCTTAATATGGCTAATTAAACTAAGATTTAAAATAAATTAGCTTTACTTCAATATTTCTACGTTCAAAATAAATTAGTATTTTTGTCCGATCCAAAATCTAGATTTTACAGGCGATTGTTACCTCATTTCCTTCGGTATAAATAACCATATTTATTATTTGTCTGGAACAATTTTTAAGAATGAAGAACATATAGAACAACGTGTCACGAACAATCATTTTTATCTACTCGAAAATCAATCACCAATGATCTCAAAGAAATTACATGATGGGTCGAAAAATTAGTTGTTACAAACGATTTTTATTCATATAAATAATTAACTAGAGGATTATTAATCTCGATGAACTTACCAAAAAAGATAATCAAATTCAAATTTGGAGTAAATTGATTCATATTTAATACACCAAAACTATTAATTTCTAAAAAAATTAAGTGTTTGCATCCAAAGATTTATGAACATACTAAAATTAGAATACCTATTAATTTGTCACCTAAAATAAAATGTCCCCAACGTTTGCTTTCTTTAAGCCTATGATTTAACCAAATTTTCCATACTTCCAAAATATGGGTTTTTTCCCTTTATAAAATAATTAATTAATTTCCCATTTTACCCCTAATGCTTTGTTTATAAACTTGACTCGATATCTCCATTCATACTCGACATTTTGGGTCCTCAAATCTTCTCCAGTTCTTGCTTTTATATCGTCAGATTAGAAATGATGAAGCTACTTTCTGCTTCAGTTTTTATGTTTTCCAGTGTCATTTTAAGCTTGTGGAATGTATCAGCTTCATCTGATTTTAATGTTCTTGATTATGGAGCGGTTGGAAATGGAAAAACGGATGATTCACAAGTAATTGCTTTGATTCGGTTTTTGTTTATGTACGTATAGTTCTGTCTTTTCTTATTAGTCTTTCTCGATCTCTTTTTGTGGTGATAAGGCTTTTTTGAAAGTATGGAAAGACGTGTGTGGGGCAACGATAGGCATCCCAACATTGCGTGTACCAATTGGAAAAACTTACCTATTGAAGCCTCTCAAATTCGAGGGCCCTTGTAACCCTAAACGAGTAAATTTTGAGGTAACTATTGCTACTAAAATCGCTTTCGTAATTGTAAGATTCCACATCGGTTGGAAAGGGGAACGAAGCATTCCTTATAGAGGTGTAAAAACCTTTGTTTAGTAAACGTGTTTTAAAACTGTGAAGTTGACGGCGATACATAATGAGTCAAAACTGACCATAGTTACTAGTAGTGAGCTTGAACTGATACACTGTTGTTGTTTCATAGGTTAGAGGAACTATCATGGCTCCGAGCGTGGCTGCATGGCCTAGCCATAACGAAGAAAACTGGATCCAATTCTTGGACATAGCTGGTCTCAATATCAATGGGGCAGGTCAATTCGATGGCCAGAGTTCTTCTTGGTGGAAAGATTGTCATTCAAACTGCACACCTCCAACGGTAAGTTTTTAACGATCTAATTCTAGGGTTTGATCGTTAAACTGATACCGTGCATATTAATTATATTATATGGTTTTACCGACATTATTTTTTCAAAACTGCACTGAGCTCCGACTACGAGAAACTAAGCACATCAATAGTGTCAAAAATCATATCTCCATAAACGCTTGCAATGATGCCATTATCTCAGACGTTCACATCATTGCTCCCGAAAACATCCCTAACACATACGGATTCAACGTTTCTAGATCAAACAATGTTGTTATTCAAAACTCCTTAATCGAAACAGGTATCAAATTTGTATTACTTTTTAGTTTTAATTTGTCTTCAAACTGTCTTAGAATTTCATAATGGCTTTCTAATTTTATCGTAGGTGACGAATGTATTTCTCTATACAATGGATCTTTTAATATCAATATCGTCGGTGTTACTTGTGGACCTGGTTACGGTATAAGGTACGAAAACGACATTTTCCGTATTATAATTTCATTGTTTTTGTATTAATTTGTAATTATTATCTTAATTTCTATAGCATTAGAAGCTTAGGAGAAGATGGAGGATATAACGTAATTGAAAACATCAATGTAAGCAATTGCACCTTAAAGGGCACTCAAAATGGATTGAGAATCAAGACTTCACAGGTTAATATAAGTAGTTTTTAATTTGTTCATATGCAATTTTTTTAATATATATTACCAAAAAATGACGGGTTTTCTTAACGTAACTACAGGGTGGACATGGATATGTAAGAAACGTCATATACATCTACCGTCCCGATTGTGACTTGCTTATCAAAATCTAATTAAATTTTTGTATGCAATTCCACAAATTTTGAGTTGTAATACGGAAGGAAAGGATTTAATGTTCGGTATCTCAAATTAAGTCTAACAAAGTTATGGATCTTAAATTCTAAGTTTCAAAATCAATATTCATCGTGGTCGAAAAGTAATATCTTTAATAATTTCAACGTGTCATTTTTCTAAAAAAAAAATGAAATTGTTATCCGACCATGATAATAACAATTAGGTACAATAATTAAATGAAAACGATATGTTCCTAACAAATAAAGAAAATAATGTGTGAGATTTTGACTAAAACGAATGGGTGTTCGTCATCATTTGATTTTTTATTTTTAATTCTTGAAAATTGTATTTATAACATTTTTGTAACCGCTACACTCGAGCCTAGTGCTAGCACATATTGTTCTATTTCAGCTTTCTCTTTCAAGCTCTCCTTCAAAGTTTATAACATGCGTATGGTACAAAGATGTTTCCACACGGTGTGGACTTGAATTGTTACCATTTTTGCTATTCATTTTTTTACGAGCGGTGGGGTTGAGGTAAGAAACACAAATAAACACAACCCTCCTTCCATTTATGCACCAACACAAGCTTTGTTACATAAACAGATTATAATCATGAGTCTCATGAGAGACAAATGATATACAGACAGAGATTTATTTTGCCAAAAAAAACAGAACACATAACCGAAAAGACAAGAAACATAGTAATTTCAGCCAACGAAATCTCCACAGTGGCCGGCGGTGTAACAAGCACAGTTGAACGGACAGTCATCGTGAGTTTCACAACTCAGATAAGTTGGACATTCACTACTTCCTTCACTTTTCAGTAAGATCTTACTCCTGAAGCCGCCGCCCTCCGCCACCGTGGAGTCGGCCAGAGTAGCCATCATAATCATCGTCACCATCATCACCACCACGAAACCCGTGTTCTTCATCTTCATCTCCATTTTTTATAAGCTCTTTCTCTAATTCTATGTTAGTTGGTTACGTATTTATACACCATTTTTCGTCTCTAAATTTCAAAATATTTGACTAAATTTATTTTTCGATAATTTTTAAAATAGGAAATTAATTAAGCTTTTATTGTAATGGGCATGAGTAACATGTGATCGTAGTTGCTTGTACAACAATAATGGTTATTACTCATCTTTATCTTTTTCAACTACTTTGTTCGGTTTTATGTGGGGTAGGGTTTGAATTATTTTAAGGCAAAGAGTCGTGTAAAAAAAAAAATCCATGATAATCTCAGGCTCGGGTTCATATCAAGCTGAAAACATATGCAAAGGGCTTAGGCAAGCACTCGGGTCAGTTGATCCACTTAAGAAAGCAAATCAAATCTCTTCAAGCTTCGTTTGCCAAACAAAGAAAAGGTTGATAAAAAGACCATCGAGTTTTCGGAAAGCAGTTGGTTCCATTCTACATGAAATTTATAATGAGAGGAAAATCCATCGAGTTTAAAAATCGTGAGGGTTCATGTCCCTCTATCCCCAAAACTCTAAAAACGCTCGTTGACCTCTTTAACTATTTATCATTTCATTAACAATTCACAATTCGTTATGTTTCTCTTTCATAAACGTATTTGAACGGAAATTTAATTTCTTATCACAAGACTTATGATGTATATTATATATGATACCCGTATAAATTTGAATGAGTAACAATACTGAATGGAATTTTCAAACTAAATTACTACTTGAATATAACTATTATTTCTATATATATATATAGAAGGAACATGGTGGAACGTGGATTACAAATTTTCGATACTTCCGAGATTTTTTGTCTTATCAAAATTAAATCCTTATCTTAAGAGATAATATTACATGTGGCTTGTGCATTAAAATATTTTAAATATGGAACATAAGTGTATTATTTTGACATTTGTTTTGTCGGGTCAACTTTATCGACCCAAAAATAGATTTACAATCCAACTCAACTCAACTTACCTGATCCTACTTAAAAAAAATAAAAATATTCAATTTTTGTAACAGAGGTTAGTGATGCATTATGATTTGTAATATTTTAATATTTGAATTTTATAAAATATTGGTTATTAACGCCATATGTATTATTGATAAATAGATTTTTTTTAATAATTAAAAAAAATGACGATCTCTTTTTTTTTTTAATCACTATTATTGTTTTCATTAGGGTTGTTTTTATTTTGAAGTTTTCCATGTCAACGTCATCCTTAAATAATTTAAGATTTATTAACGAAGATTTGAAATCAAATTATTTCATAAATATCGTAAACATGATTATATTATTTTTAAATTTAAATTATAAATTGTCGTATTGTCGAAATTTTTGGACCACAAATATAAATTTACTAAAATTCAATTAAGATAATTGGATAGAAAAATATTCCATTTCAAACTTGTTCTTACTCCAAGAAGATAAGATTAAAAAATGGAGATAAAGTCGATGGCCGTAGTCCTAAAAAAACAAACATTAAAGTCGATGGTCGTAGTCCTAAAAAAACAAACACAATTTTTGATTTGGTGTGAAAACTTCTCTTTAGCGAACGTGTTTTAATTTTTTTTTTGGTTACATTCAACTAATATAATTTAAAATATACATTTATATATAAAATATAGAATATATCACGTGTATTTTAACCAATATTAAATATATTATTTATTAGATCGACATGATGAGATCAACTTGCAAATATTTTAAAAGAAAAAAAAAATCAAATAAGATCAATTTGATTTCGATTTTTGAGCTTTTAGATTATTTATTTTTTTGTTTATTTAAAAATTTTATTATAGGAATCATTTTGTTTCTTTCCATTATTATATCTTCAATTATTTAATATATGAATGAGGTGTTTTATTTATTTATTTTTATAAAATAACACCTTTTATCTTAAATTTTTTTTAATCTTACGATGAGATCTTATATAGATAACAAAACATTTTTTATAAAACTCGATAAACTTCAACTAAATAATAATCTATATATATATATATATATATATATATATATATATATATATATATATATATATATAATTTTAATTCTTTTATCTTAATATTTTAATTGAATCCGCGCCTTTTCTTTTGAAATCTATACTATTTGTGTGGCTGAGATTATATCATTGGAAAATTTCTTGAGATTCGATGAATTCATTGAATAATACGTGACCTTTTGGAAGAGCGTTTGAAAATTAAATAGCTATAATAATATTTTCTTTAAAATATAAATTTAGTCATTTTCATTTTTTAAGTCCATAACCTTTTTTCTTAATTAAAAATTCATTTAGATGATGTATAGCCTTATCATCAACACCTAATTTTGAGATTAATTTTGAGATTTTTTTTATCTAACTATAGTTCAATGCAGTGCGACACATTGTCCGGTGGTTGGCTATGATATTATTTACAGATATTATATGTTTTGACACGTTACGTATTACTGTCAATCTCACGATTTTAAAACATATCTCTTAGGGGGGGTTTTCAGACCCTTTAAATTTTTCATTCCTCTCTTCAACCGACACGAGATCTCACTGTTTAGTTATATCATGTAATAGCTCAAACACACCACTAGTAGATATTGTTCACTTTGACTCGTTACATATCACTATCAGTTTCACGACTTTAAAAACGTGTCTGCTAAGGAGAAGTTTCCACACCCTTATAAAAAATTATTCGTTCTCCCCAACTGATGTGGGATCTCACAATCTACTCCGTTTGGGGCCCAGCATTTTTGTTGACACTTATTTCTCTCTCTAATCGATGTGAGATCTCACAATCCATGTGAGATTCAATTATTCAACTTTCCTCGTATGAACGTAAGAGATATTACATTGTAGAGTTTAACGGATGAATTACGATAATAAAACGAGATAGGTTCATAGTGACATGGAAAAGATTACATATGGTTGTCATGCACAAATTGATCACATAACACTCATAAACAAGAGAGTGATCAAAGTGACAAATAGACTTTTATTGTTCACATAAATAGAAAAGACACGCACATAGACATGGAAGATGATCCGACACGGCGGAGGTTCTTCCGACACGGCGGTGGTTCAACCACAGAAGCCGTTGGGCCGGCATATGCAACCAGGAAGGCAGTCGGAATCCACTTCGCACTCCATAAGGATTCTAGGGCAACCTCGGGCACCGTTCATCATCTTCCTTGGGAAATCATTCACTCCGTCGGAAACTAGCTGAATCACTTCGCCGCCATGGACGGCGGCGGACTCTGCAAAAGCCGCCATCAGCAACAGCCCCACCATGGCAATTAAAGCACCTCTTTTCCACTCCATTTTTTTTCTCTTTGTTGCCCATTATCCCTTAATTCTTTCTATTTATAGAGATCAACGGCTACTTTTATTTAATATTTAACTAATTAAATTGGCGATGAACAAGCAAATTGAAAGATATAACTTCAAAATCTCCTTAATATCTCGTCAATTTATCGCCACTAACTTCAGAAAAATATAGAGAATGAACAAGGATAACGTGTGGTGGGTGAATTTTGTATCACTAAATTATTCATTTTCTTAATGCCTGTATTTTAAAAAATATATATAATATCTTGTTTTTTCATCGAACTAAGTGTTCTTTATAAGAGTGCAAAAATAATATATGCTAGCGGTGGGTTTGAGCTGTTACAAATGGTATCAAAGTCGGTTATTAAACCCAAAGAGGACACGGAAAGAGAAATCTCAAATAGTACAATATCTGCTAGTGATCGGCTCGGGTTATTACATATCTAATTTTGGAGTGAATATTTACAAATTTGATTAACAAAATAAACTTTCTAAGTCAGACTCGACACCTATGTACTCCCAATATTTCCTTGCGACATGATCACGGTACTTACCTCTCACTTCCAATATAGAATTACTTCAAACAAAACATGTTTAACCATGAAATTCATATGATTGAGCAACCGATAAAAAATGTGCACCTTGTTAGTATAGGTAATGACTTTCAAACTCTTTTAAGATTTTCTTAGTCATCATATCCTTTACTCAGATGTCAAATTAACGGATGAATTATAAAAAGTTTAATTCTTTAATTTATAAAAGATTACAACAAAATAGTACAAATTGATCACATACACTTGGTACACACAAGAGAGTGATCAAAGAGACAAACACTTTAATTTTCATAGAAGAGATAATGACATTATTTATAGAGAATCTCCTTAATATCTCATCAATTTATCGCCATTAATAACATTATTTTTATTTTTTTTAATAAGCACATCTTTTTATAAAATTGTATTTTAATCGATTAAAATAGAGAAGCCATCAACGCCAATAAATACCACGGTCGGTAATATCACGTGGTAGGTGAAGTATTGTGCGTATTACGTCAGAATTTATTTAGCAAAAATTTAGAGAGAAAAAATAGAGAAATGGCCCATGCAGGTTTCGAACCTGCGACCTTCGCGTTATTAGCACGACGCTCTAACCAACTGAGCTAATAGGCCATTCGTTATTTATGTTTTATAAATTAATATAAAGTAGTATGATTAGTAGAAAGACTTAAATTTAAATATTTGTGCTTTTTTTAGGTATTTATTTTACTTATACGTTGCGATTGACCTATAATTTTAATTTTAATTTTTTTAAATATATACTTCTTTCTTATAAATTAAAATTTTAATTCTCATACCTCCGTTAACTTCTAAAAAGTATTTATCAAGTTTATGCAAAACTGTGCCTCACACTATTGAGGACATATTCTATTTATATTGGCAAAAGATTAACTAATAGATCCGATTTCATAGGAAACTAACGAAGTAAGCCTATTCTTATGGCATGACTAACTTCAAGCTATTCTAATGGATTGACCAATTCTAACAGTCCCCTTCAATCCCAACAAGTCTTGTACATGTTGAGATTGTTACAATGTGTAGTAAAAGGAGTTTTAGACAGTGGTTTTGTCAGGATATCAGCTACTTGATCACTTGATGAAATGAACCGAACTTCCATTGCTTTACGTGCTACTTGTTCCCGAACAAAATGAAAATCAACTTCAATATGTTTCGTTCTAGCATGAAATACTGGATTTGAAGTTAAATATGTAGCTCCGAGGTTGTCACACCAGAGGCGAGGAGCCTTTGATTGATACACGCCCAGTTCCTTCAGTAATGACTTGATCCAAATCATTTCTGCAGTAAGATTCGCAATGGCCTTGTATTCTGCTTCGGTGCTTGATCTTGACACTGTAGCCTGTTTTCTGGAACTCCATGAGATTAGATTTGCTCCAAGAAATACAGCAAAGCCGCTAGTTGAACGTCGATCATCGGGACAACCAGCCCAATCAGCATCAGAAAACCCCGACAACATCATGGTTGATTTCTGAATTTTCACTCCTAATGCTAGTGTGCCTTTAACATAACGAAGAATTCTCTTCACAGCACCCCAATGAGCATCAGTAGGTGTATGAAGATATTGACACACTTTATTGACAGCAAATGCCAAATCAGGCCTAGTCATTGTCAAATATTGTAGTGCTCCCACTGTACTTCTGTATTTGAATTGTTCTTCAGCTGATAAGGGTATTCCTTGTTCTCTGAATAATTTTTCAGCAGAACCCATTGGTGTAGACATAGGTTTGCATTTTTCCATGTTTACTCTTTTCAACAAATCTAAGGCATATCGTCTCTGTGACAGTATGATACCATCTCGTGTTTTCTTGACTTCAATACCCAGAAAATACTCAAGATCACCCAAATCTTTTACTGCAAAATCTATTTTCAATTTCTGAATCAACCTTTCGGTTGCTTGATCAGAGGAGCTCACAATAATTATATCATCAACATAGATGAGCATATAGATAGTTATCTCTCTGTTTTTGAGAATAAAAAGAGATGAATCAGCTACTGAAGCCTTGAAGCCTAACTCAATAAGTTTTCCAGTCAACCTTGAATGCCAAGCTTTTGGGGCTTGTTTCAGGCCATAAAGGGCTTTCTTGAGCTTGCATATGTAATTCTTTGGTTTGGCTGAGTCTTGAAATCCTGGTGGTTGTCGCATGTACACTTCCTCTTTCAGAATTCCATGCAAAAATGCATTTTGGATATCAACTTGTCTCATATTCCAGCCCTTGGTTACTGCTAGCGAAAGAATGACCCTGATTGTTGACGGTTTGATCACAGGGCTAAAAGTATCAGTGTAATCAACACCAAATCTTTGCTTGAATCCTTTGGCAACTAATCTTGCTTTTAATCTTTCAACTGACCCATCTGCTTTTCTTTTCACTTTATACACCCATTTACTATCAATGAGATTTATTCCAGGTTTGGGTGGAACTAGATCCCAAGTGGCATTTCGTTTTAGCGCTGAGAGCTCATCATTCATTGCTCCTCTCCATCTTGGATGTTGCATGGCTTCCTGCAGGTTTCGAGGTTCAGTAGCAGTCTCTATGATCGGAGTTGTGATAGTTACAGCGCTTGCGAATTTTCTTGAGGTTTCTGAATATCTGATAGTTCCATCAGTGAATTGTTTAGCTTGTACAATGTTATTTCTCAACCTTGTTCGCATTGGATGTTGACTAGCTGCTTCAGTTGGTTGATCAGACACATGTTCATGAGTTTGGTTTTGAGCATTGATCGAACTGCTCTCAGCTTCATATTCTGCAATTTCCTCTGAACTTCTTGTATTATCTGCAGAAGATAAGCTGACACCAGACAAGTTGTCACTAGCAATATTATCAGTTTGACCATCATTCATATGGGAATTACTAACAACTGGTTCAATATCTGTAAGAGCATTTTCAGTGTAAAAACTAGCAAGTTTGGCTAAGGCTGGAAGTAGAACAGGATGATGTGGATTTGTGGTTTTGTTTGGTGGCTTAGATTCTTCAAAAGGAAAAATATTTTCATCGAAAACCACGTCTCTAGAGATGTAAATACGTCCTGTACTTCTATTTAAGCATTTATATCCCTTATGAGAAGAACTATAACCCAAGAATATACATCTAGTAGTTCTGAAACTCAGTTTCTTGTTGTTGTAAGGCCTTAAATTAGGCCAGCAAGCACAGCCAAACACCCTAAGCATGGAGTAGTCTGGACTTTTACCAAACAATTTATGAAGTGGTGTGTCTTGTTGTATGGTTCGGCTGGGCATTCTATTTATAAGAAAGCAAGCTGTGTTGAAAGCTTCATCCCAGTAGGATAGAAGCATGTTGGCTTGAGCGAGTAAAGCAAGGCCAGTTTCTACAATGTGTCTGTGTTTTCTTTCGACTAACCCATTCTGCTGGTGTGTGTGAGGACAGGAGATATGATGTTCAATGCCTGTGGATTTGAAATAATTGTGTAACCGATGGTATTCACCCCCCCAATCTGATTGGACGGAGCGAATTTTGGTATTTAGCATAGTTTCAACATGTTTTTGAAATTGAAGGAACACAGACTCAACATCAGATTTGCATCTCAGAAAGTAAATCCAAACATAACGACTAAAATCATCAACAAAGGAAACATAATATTTGGAATTATTTACTGACGCAATGGATGGACCCCATACATCAGTGTGAACTAATTGAAGGGGTGCTGTAGATACATGCTGAGAAGAACCAAATGGCAATTGATGTGCTTTCCCTAATTGACAAGCATTACAAATTGAGGAAGAGGGAATATTAGTATCTATAGCTAAATTATTATCTTGTAGAATTCTAATGGTAATTGGAGATGCAGGGTGCCCTAGCCTTCTGTGCCATTGTTCTTTCGAAAGTTTGGCTGTCAGCAAGGCTTGACTGAAATTATGCGGTAGAACGTATAGGCCATTCTTACATCTACCGTGGAGCAGGAGTTTCTTCGTGACTCGGTCCTTAACCAAAAAATAGTTTGGGTGAAATTCTACAACAGCATTATTATCAGATGCTAGTCTTTGTACTGAAATTAGGTGCTTATTGATTTTAGGAACATATAGGATATGTTTCAGAACAAGAGATGAACCAGAAATTAATGAATTCCCAATATGAGAGATAGACAAACCTGCGCCATTTGCAACCTGAATTTGGTCGGTGCCAGTGTAGCGTTCTCTGGTGGTAAGCCTCTCTAGGTCATTGGTGATATGATCTGTGGCTCCAGTGTCAACATACCAGTTTGTGTCACTAGTGTATCCACTTGTTGCCAAAGCTGCTTGTTTGAGATTATTTTCGGCTTGATATGCCTGATCAAATCTGTGCCAGCATTGCAAAGCATCGTGATTGGGCTTACCACAAATCTGACAGACAATGCCTGAGCTGCTTTGTGTCTTTGATGGTTGACGTCCAGGATTGTTCACAGTACGCCTTGATTGTCCATGACCACTATTTAACTGACGACTACGACCGCGACTACCTCGACCTCCATTGGCACCTCCACGAATGGATATCCTATTGACATTGTTAGCAGATGAAAGTTGCTCAAATGTACCCTTACGCAAGTGCCGCATCTCATAGCTCAGCATGTGAGCATACACGTCGCTGACAGTGTATACATCTGTTCTGGTTGTAATGCTTGTGACTAGAGGATCATAATCTGGACCAAGTCCTTGCAGCATGTAGGCGATGAGTTCTTCATCCTCTATTCGCTTGCCAATGGCAGCAAGTGTATCACCAAGATGTTTTACTTTACGAAAGTAGTCAGCAATTGTCATGTCCTTTTTCTGGATAGTAGAGAGTTCCATACGGATCTGCATTGCTCTTGCTCGAGATGTGGAAGCAAATTGTCGCTCCAGCGTAATCCAGGCTTCTCGTGCAGTGGTGATTCCAACCATCGTGCTGAGAACCTCCTCAGTGACTGATGAGTTGATGAGGCTGAGTACCAGCTGGTCCTGGGGGTACCAGACTGTGAACTCAGGGTTGATGATAATTTTGCGATTCCCTGTTTCTTCACTTGGTTCAACGGCGATCGTCTGGCTTGGTGCAGGCATGGATCCATCCACAAAACCAACAAGGTTTTGGCTACGCAAGTAGGGAAGGATTTGGGTAGACCACAGTAGATAATTTTCTTGTGTAAGCTTAACACTAATCACCTGACTGATCGACGGAGAAGACATTGTGTTGAATGGGATTGACATGTCTAACAGCAGAGGCTATGGATCTCGTGGATCTTATTTCGGCTCTGATACCATATCAAGTTTATGCAAAACTGTGCCTCACACTATTGAGGACATATTCTATTTATATTGGCAAAAGATTAACTAATAGATCCGATTTCATAGGAAACTAACGAAGTAAGCCTATTCTTATGGCATGACTAACTTCAAGCTATTCTAATGGATTGACCAATTCTAACAGTATTTATTTAAATGAGCAAGCACATCCTTTGAAATCTATACTATTTGTGTAGCTAAGATTATTTCATTAGAAAGTAAAAGTTTTCATGGGATTTAATTAGTTCTTTCAACTATACACGTCGGACAACCGTGATGACAATGAAAGGGCGAAATGGTCGAGCAAGGACAATACGTGGCCTTTTGGAGCCCCTTTGAAATGAAATATCTATAAAAATATTTTCTTTTAAATTATAAATTGTCATTTTTTAACACTATAAAAAATTAAATAAAATATCTATTGTGATATTACATAGCCCTATTATGAACGACTCGTGGCATCAACTACGAACTTTTAAAAATAGTGTTTATTTATGAATGATACATGAATAAACCGAGACCACATCCGAATGAGAGCAATTCTGAGGATAAGATAACTAAGAACGAGTTAAAAGAATTGAAAGTCGCTGCATATACTAACAATGTGCACTTCTTTTTCAGGGGTTCAATTATAAGAACTTCATAGTTAAGCGTATTTGCATGGAGCAATAGACAAAACATGTTGGAATGACTCGTATTGGTCTGTAAGAATAGCTGAGTGACCTCTTGAAAATTTTCCTAAGATGCATGTGAAAGGACTTACGTTAATCTATGAGGATAGTCTTCACTCTTCATTCTTAAAAGCGAGAAGTAAGTAATCTGATAATGTTACAGGAGATGCGTAGGAATGTCGGGACGATGAAATATCAAATCCTGGACAAGGGGTTGTTACAAAAATTTAGTAAAAATTATAATTTTACCGTTTATGTCTGAGTTTTTTTTTTTTGGGTCATGTTAGGAGCCACGACGCTCCACAATTGTGTGATATTCTTCGGTTTGAGTATAAGCTTTCATGTTTTTAATTTGGGTTTTCCAAAAAAAATCTCGTAACAATGTAGACCATGTTTCTTACTTATAAAAATATTTTGATTATTGTCATTTTTAATTCTTAAATTAATTTAAAAAAGCTTTTTCAATAATATCCTTAAACTAATTTTAAAAAAAAAAAATACATTTACCATTAATTTAGAAGGAAATTAGTTAATTTTCTTTCAAAAGTATCCTTCAAGTTCTTATTTTTGAAATAAAGGGTATGACAGCCTCTTTCTTCTCTTCGTTCCCTTCCATCCCGAGGCTGGTGTGGATCACTCGATATCTGAATCTCTGATACAGTAGCTGCTTTCTCACCATTTTCATCGCCTACTGTGATCTTCTTCTCCCTAAATGCAGGCCTTTTTCCAAGCAGATGTGGGTGCATCAACCTCCTGTTTCGAGGACTCATCACGGTGGCTATCGTCTCTCACGGCTTGTGGCATCTCATCTCTTTGCTGTGAATTATAAGCTGTTGCCTTCCCAGATGCCCTATCGTTATCCTTCTCCTTCTCCCTTGAGTCCTTCCACCAACCACGCTCTAAAAAGAAGGCAAACCCAGATACTAAATCATGAGAAGAGAAACAAGAATGGAAAGATTGAAGAGATATTCTAAAGTTTCCCATGCACGACTACATAAACTACAAAAACAATAGTATCTTTTAGTTGCTCCAAATATTTAGAATAACGTTTATGAGAGTCGAAATAACAATAACAATAATAACAACAACAACAATACATGCGCAATAGCTTTGATCAGTAACGTTACAAGGAGTAGACTAAACATCGTGTCCTTTGTGTACCTGTACTCATGGCGTGTAACAAGAGAAAAAATAAGGAAGAGAACTTGAAAAAAAGTTGGAATTGGGGCTTAAAAGTAAGTAAGAAACCCACCCCTAGTTGCACTCCGACCAAAGCTTCGACCAACTTGCCCGTCATTACCACGTTTGACATGCTGTTATAAGACATGCACAGGCAAGCCTAAGTAATATACATGGATGCACTTGAAGGCACAGGGCTGAACAAGATTTCAATAACATCAGCCCAGCAAAATGTTGGGGAATCTAAATTGCAGCAAAGAATGGGAAAAGCAGGGGAAGGAGAGAGAAATATAGAGAAGAGAGAATTATTACTGAGATAAGCTATTTAGTTTTAGTAATGTGGATGATGAAATTCCATAGCTATCAAAATAAAAGATCCCAAAAAATATATGTATTCATTTGTTGACCCAACAAAAAGCATGTTACAACATATCCTACGGCTTTACTTTATAAAGGAAGGAAATGCTCTGGCTGAGATGCCTACTTTAAACAATCTCTTAAAAAAATCCCTCATTTCACTTCAAGAAGACATTGGCTGCGGTTTATGACCACTTTTATTGCATCCAACATATTTGAATGAAATATAATGTAGATCATGAATTTCATGAAATTCATAGGAAATCCCCACAATAGTTCATTTATATCCGGGAAGGTACAACGATATCTCGAAGAAGACCAAGTCAGGTAATTTTTATGCCCATATTTTGCAGCAGTCCCCCTTCAGCAGCTCATATGAAAAGAAGCAATGAATAATAGCAATTACAGCTAAATTCAGCCATAAAAATACACAACGTTTTGAAGCTTCCAGCCTTATTATATATCATAGTGTGTGTGTGTGTGTGTGTGTGTGGGGTGGGGG
>NW_019268550.1:1542159-1554873 GCF_002738365.1 Cucurbita moschata | reverse complement strand
GGGGGGGGGGGGGGGGGGGGGGGGGGGGGGGGGGGGGGGGGGGGGGGGGGGGGGGGGGGGGGGGGGGGGGGGGGGGGGGGGGGGGGGGGGGGGGGGGGGGGGGGGGGGGGGGGGGGGGGGGGGGGGAGGTGACTTGGGATTGAGATGACAGACAACAAAATGGTAAAGCATATCAATGCTGAGCCTTAAGATGCTGCCAATAATTATTGAGATAAAACCATGAAATTTAGTACAATCAAACTAGACTAATATTAATTTTTCAAAAACTAAGGAAGAAATTATCAAAATTAATTGAAAAACTATCTTTAATGTAGCACAAACCTGTAAATAAGATCTTGATCGTGGTACTTCAGTGGGATTCACTGAATGTTTTGTCCCTCTATCCCTCCTATCACTGTTCCTGTTTGCTCCTTTGCTAACCCCATATTCTGGCTTAGAATCAAGTGGTGATGAACACTCATGGGGTATCATATCTTGCCCCTCATGTTGAAGCCCATGTTTCTGATCCCGATCTTTATTATCTTCAACATGAGAACTAGAGTTTCTAGATAACTTCTCCTCTAATGTTTTCCTGTCCCTCCTTGACCTCTTGGGACTAGTAACAATAAGCCACATATTCATGTCATACTAGAGTTCCATGATTAAGTATAACACGATACTTAAAACACATTAATCGCTTGTTCTATCTCAGTATTGTTTTGATTCAATTGGAAGGAAAAGAATGAAGCCATCTTATTGCTGCAATATCCAAATATGGTAATGCATTTCTCTTCACATCCCTCACTTTTGACTATGCAAAAAAGTGAAAATTAATATTTGTTTAGAGCGTTTTGGAACTAGAGGAAATTGAATTGGCATAATGCAGGGCTGATAACAATGGCGTGGTACTGAGTAGCCATCAATAACCATGAACTAATCTGAAACTAGAACTAATAGACATAAGCAGTACTAGACTGCGCATTGCAAAAGCAATTGTCGAATCATTTCTTTGGTAACAATCAAAATACATGTTCTACGTAACTTGAAGCTTGAAATACGACAACATCAAAGCAAACATCATCAACAAACTTCACACACGCCGACACTCTAGCATACTGGGGCAAAATTATGGAAATTCCGGAACCTTAATGGAAGCTAACACAAAGACAAACCATTTAAACCGAACAAAAGTCAATGAACTTAAGAGAAATGGAAATACAATCAGACAAAGAGAGGTAAGGTACCTGGGTTCTCCATCGAATCTGGAACGATGACGATTGGAATCGGATTCCCGAATTTCACGACGCGACATTTGCTTCGCGCCGTTTTGTTCTCTGTGTCAAAGAAAAAAAATGAAAGAAAGTGAAAAACACTAAAACAGAGGGTGGGAAGTTAGGGCTTCATCTCGCGGGAAGGTGAAGTGACGTGTCAAACTACCAGAAAAATAAATAAATAAAAGAAAACTTATTATTTATTAATCAAGGATGTAATTAATAATTATATGGAAATTTGACTCTCATAAGTTATATTCAAATTACATAATTATTATTTAATTCAACCCTTTTTTCAATATAAATGTTAGATTAATAAAATTTTAATGTAATTCTTTAAATATTTTAAATACTAATTTCTTTGGTTAAAATTATATAAAAATTAACCATGTAAATATTTAATCTGAAAAAATATTTTAACTTCCGTCATTTACATTAAATAAATATATTGAATTAACGTACAAATACATTTTTCTCAATATAAGCTCGAACTAAGTGTACGATACGTTGTACATCATCAAAGGAAGTTTAGTGGGTTAGGACGACCGGGATTTGAACCGTGAACACCATTTAAGTAGAAGGGCTTCAATGGGAGCATCCATTCTAGTCCCAACCCCTCCCCACACCAACATGTCCCCAATGTCTCCTATCTTCGAACCACTCACTTCATACACACTCTTGAACCCGATCCTTGTGTAGAATCTAACGAGCTGCCAAACACGTAGCCAATATTAAACCTCGATACATTTCTTTTCATTCAAAATATATAAAATATGACATGTAAAAGAGTTGATGATAAAAATAAAAACATAAAATAAAATAAAAAATTAAGGTCAAATTAATGAAAAATTTTATCAATTAAATTGCAGTTCATTAATTTCTTTTCTGTAAAGGTAGATTAACGAACATACTCAAATTATTATTAAAAATATGATTTTTTACTCCCAAATTTTAATTAAATATTTAAAAATTAAAACATTTCACTTTAGTAAAATAAAAATTTATTACTAAAAAAAATTAAAATAAATAATTGGAATAATGGGTAGGATTGGATTACGTCGAGTTATTTTAATTGAAATAAAAAATAGAAATAAATTTAAAAAATATTATAATCTGCCCCAATCCTTTAGAATTTTATTAAAAAAAATATTTTTTAACTTTAATATTAGTTTCGTCTCAAAATATCAATTTTATATAAAAACTGTAATGTCAATTTTAGTTATGTTTTAAATTACTGACAAATTCTATCCAGAAAAAAGGTAAAAAATGAGAGAGAAAAAACAACCTTAGAATGGTAAAGATCGGAGTCATTGATGGCCAATAACTCCGCCGTCTTGCACCCACAGTCATACCCATACCGAATCGCAACAGCGCCGATGAACAATCCGAGTCCAAAGATCGATTTCTCCATTCCCAAGCTCTCTCGCTTCAATCGAATTGAATCCAGGTGAAGAATCCTCCCTCGCAACCACACTCTTATCAATCCCTCGGCCTTCCCAATCTCTCGCTGCGATTCCAAACTTTTCGCCGTTATTCGGAAAAACGGCCCCAACGTTTGCAGCCGGAGGCTTATATTCTGGGCCTCGCCGGCCGCCACGATCTCCGCCATCGTCGGAAATTCTTCGCCTCTTGGAGCGATTAGGGTTTTCGGTGGCTTGGGCGATTTTGATGGAAGCGGTAATTGGAAATTAGGGCTTTTGGATGAGGATGAGGAATTGACGTGGAATTTAGTTAGGGCTCTGTGAATTGGGAAGAAATTTTGGGGGATTCGGGGAATTGGGACTGTGAGCTCCATTGATGGCGGGAGTTTGAAGGCTGTGATTGACATGTCGACATGGAGTCCGTGCAATAGACTGTGTTTAGCTAACTCCATAATTTATTTTTATTATTTATTTATTTATTTTTAATTTTATGTAGTCACTTTACTTATTCCTATCTTCATCATCCAACATGGGTTATTAGGTTCAGGTTGTTGGACGATCCCCTAATTTAGGGAATAATCATGTGTTTATAGTTAAAAAATACTCTCTCCCGACCTTTTGGAGAAGCCGAAAGCAAAGCCATGAGAGCTTATGTTCAAATGGGACAATATCGTACCATTGTGGAGAGTTGTGTTCGTCTAACATGTTATCAAAGTCATGCCCTAAACTTAGTTGTGCCGATAGATTGGTAAATCCTCAAATATCGAACAAATGACTCCAAAATAAAATGAGTCAGAGCTTCCATGAAGGCATAGTAAAAAATGACTGACTCCAAAAAGAAAACGAAGTCGAGCCTCGATTAAGGGGAGGCGTACTTTGTTCGAGGGGAGGTGTTGGATGATGAAAGTCCTACATCAGCTAATTTAGGGAATGATCATAGGTTTATAATCAAAGAATACTCTTTCCATTGGATTGGTCTGCTTCCTTTCGGGGAAGCCCAAAGTAAAGCCACGAGACTTTTATGCTTAAAGTGAACAATATCATACCTACCATGTGGAGAGTCATGTTTGTCTAACACTAGTCACCCAAACTCGCGTTTAATTTTGAAGTTCCTCTGATTAAGTTACGAACAAACTATGCATCTTGTTGGTATAGGTACTAACTTTTAATTTTTTTATTAGTCGTTCTATCACGTAGATTGTTCTCATTTGAATGTGATCTTAGTTCATTCATGTATCCCTCTTTTATTCGATGTCATAAGAATAATGATATTTTTTATACAATAAATTAGATAATTTAAATAATTTAAATATAATTATTCATGTGACGTGACTCAATTAAAGTAAAAATATTAATGACACAAAATCAAAGGGAATCAAATTTAAACTTTTTTTCTTTATTCTAAAAAGCATTTTTAATAATAATAAAAATAATAATTTTATTTTAAATACTTGCCATATTAAAATTATTCTTTAAATGGTCAATAAAGTGGTTCTACTTTAGTCTAACCGATGAATTTTTTTTATATATATAATATTTAGTGGATAAGTTCATATTTATTTTCTACTTCCTTATTTTTTGTTATCTAAAATTATTTAAATCAAGATAAATACTCGAACCACGTGAAGAAGACCTATACCGAGTATCGTAGCCCAAAATAAAATTAATAAAAATAATTAAAAACTAAAATAAATACTTTAAATTTTTTAAAATGGAATTTTATCATAATGTTTATTATTCCTCAAACAATACGTGCGTACCAAATTAAATAGCAATTCGTAATATTCCTATAAATATTTTAAAAAATTAAATAAATACTTTTTAGGGCAGCCTCAAGACTCAGATTATATATATATATATATTATAATTTAATAATTTTTAAATTTTCGTCGTCGTGTCGGGTCCTTCCAACGACAACTTATTGCGTTATTACACCGTCGGGTCTTAAACGGCGTCGTTCGCTTCTTCTTCGCCGGACGGCTCGCTGTTCCGCACGCTCCGGCTCCGCATTCTTCTTCTACAATTCATAAATTTCCGGGAAGAAGAATAATCAAGATCAAAGGTTCAAAACGCGAGGGGTCGTTGCCAAAAGGGCTCGTGATTCTATTTTTTTTCTTCACCGGTCATTAATTGTTATGGCGGAAAAGAACAGGATAGACTCTCCGCCATTCGACCAATAATGGCTTCCCATTTCCCCTCGATTTCCTCATTTGGTTCTTATTTTTTCGTTTCTCTATTTATTATTGATTCGATAGTGTTTTCCTATTGAGATGTGCGTGAGATATGGTTGCGATTGGGGGAATTTCGTTGCCGCGTTTCGTAGCGCCGTCGCTTCACCGCCAGTCCTTTTCGCCGCCGGCGATTGGGTTCGCGAGGTTTCAGAATAGGATTAGCTTTAGATCGACAGTGGCTTTGCTGGATGAGGTTGAGAAGACGGGTTCGAGGGCGGCGATTGTCAATCGGAAGGTCGATGGTTTGGTTAAGAGTGATTGTGAGACTGATTTCGATGCTACCTTGAGCAATGGACATGCTAGGAACTCTGGTATTGCTTCTATTTTGATGTGTTTTGATATTAGTGGTGTCGAATGTTGTTCTTCATGGTCTGAGTTTAAGCTGTCCAGATTAACAAAATGCTTATCAATCAGGCAAAAATCTTGGCGTGTTGTCCACCGTTGGAAATTCTACTAACATCAAATGGCATGAATGTTCTGTTGGAAAGATTGAAAGACAGAGCCTACTAGAACAGAAAGGATGTGTCATTTGGATCACAGGTCTCAGTGGCTCAGGTTTGCCAATTTAGCCTTAGCTATGATCAATTAACCTGTTGTTTAGATTATCTTCAAATGAAATCGGTCGAGTTCGTGTATGCATCGGTTAACTGACACGATTCTTTCGTTGTAAACTTGGATAATTGATCAAACCTAACTATGAGATGTTTGAGTTTGATTTTTTCTGGTCATCTTTTAAAAGATTATGTCAAATGGATAGCAAAAATGTTGGCTAAGTTGGGTTTGGAACTCTTTGGAGCTGACCCAATTTGTCTAAATATGCTTAGCTAACTTGCAGGGAAGAGCTGTGTGGCCTGTGCCTTGAATCAAATCTTATACAAAATGGGGAAGTTGGCTTATATCCTTGATGGGGATAATGTCAGGCATGGCTTGAACCGCGACCTTGGTTTTAAAGCGGAAGATCGTGCCGAGAACATACGGAGGATCGGTGAGTTTTGCTTGGGAAGTTCGGTTTATTTACAACGGTTTGGATTGAGCTGTTCATGATTGCTAAGTATATCTCTTCTGTAAATTAGGTGAGGTTGCAAAACTGTTTGCCGATGCCGGAGTTATTTGCATTGCTAGTTTGATATCTCCATATCGAAGGGATCGAGATGCTTGTCGTGCCATTTTGCCTGATGGATATTTTATTGAGGTTGTTCTTCATTTATGCATACCAAGGATTTTGAACAGGCTTCTATTTTACCTTGCATGACAAAAATGTGCCAAAAATATATAGGTGTTCATGGATGTTTCTCTTGAAGTTTGTGAAGCAAGAGATGCAAAAGGACTGTATAAGCTTGCACGGGCGGGGAAGATCAAAGGTCACTGAAACTTGTTATCATCTTCCTTAGATTTAACTGATGATCTTAAATATTGGCTCGAAGTTCATAACTTGTCGATCGACTGAACGAAATCTCATATTTTGTAGGCTTTACCGGTATTGATGATCCGTATGAAGTACCATTGAACTGTGAGGTAATTCCAAATTCTAGAGGAAAATGGATCATATCTTTTAAACATTCTTGCAAAAGATTAATGCTTCTACTGCATTGAGATTCTATATCGGTTGGAGAGGGGAACGAAACATTCCTTATAAGGGTGTGGAAACCACTCCCTAGGAGACGTGTTTTAAAATTGTAAGAAGTGAACAATATCTACTTGCGGTGGGCTTGGGTTGTTACAAATGATATCATAGCTAAACACTGGGGGGTGTGCCAGCGAGGACGTTGGGCTCCAAAGGAGGGTAGATTGTGAGATCCTACATCGGTTGGAGAGGGGAACGATACATTTCTTACAAGGGTGTGGAAACCTCTCCCTAGTAGACGCGTTTTAAAACTGTAAGACTAACAGTGATACGTAATGGGCCAAAGCGAACAATATCTACTAGCGGTGGGCTTGGGCTGTTACAAATGATATTAGAGCTAGACACCAGACAGTGTGTCAATGAGGACGTTGGGCCCAAGGGGGTAGATTGTGAGATCCCACGTCAGTTGGAGAGGGGAACGAAACATTCCTTATAAGGGTGTGGAAACCACTCCCTAGTAGACGCGTTTTAAAATTGTAAGAAGTGAACAACATCTACTTGCGTTGGGCTTGGGTTGTTACAAATGATATTATAGCTAAACACTGGGGGGTGTGCCACCGAGGACGCTGGGCTCCAAGGGGGAGTGGATTGTGAGATCCTACATTGGTTGGAGAGGGGAACGAAACATTCCTTACAAGGGTTGGAGAGGGGAACGAAACACATTCCTTACAAGGGTGTGGAAACCTCTCCCTAGTAGACGCGTTTTAAAACCGTAAGGCTAATAGTGACACGTAACGGGCCAGAACGGACAATATCTACTAGTGGTGGACTTAAAAAAAGACCAATGAATATAACGTCTTGTGTTATGAATGATTCATTGTTTTCGAAGCTGATTGGGAAATCCCCCTTTGAACTTCATGGGTTTCAGATAGTACTGAAGAACAATGGAGGCTCCCCATGTGAGATGGCAGAGAAAGTAACGAGTTACCTTGAGCAGAAGGGCTTCCTGCAGGCTTAAAACTCAAACCCTACTAGAAAGGGGCTTTAACAACTCAAGTTTTGGTTCAAAATTTTATTATAATTTAGAGCAAATCCCCTTGACCGACCACAGCTTTGTTTTGTTGTCTGATTTGGTTCTTCTTTATCCAATTCTTTTCTGCAATACAGATAGGAACGAAGGCAATTCACCTTGACATATATGTAATGTAGACTTCTTTCAAACAGGGTGTGTATATATATGGTATTAAAATATTTGCTTCTTTCTGTTTTAGTCCTCCGTACTTTTTGGTTCTTCGAATTTAGCCCCTGTAGTTTCAATATATTTTTAATGATACGAAACATCCGAACGTATATGTTTTTTTTTTTTTTTTAATTTTATTGAATGAACGGTATATAATTCTACCGTAAAAAATAAATAAAGAATGGTATGGGATTCTGCGTTGACTAATACCATAAAAAAAGATAATCATCGGGTCATGTTCGATAACTATTTGAGTTTTTATTTTTTATTGTTTTTAAAAATTTAGCTTTTAAACACCATTTCTACGTGTGGTTGGTATAGTGAAACATGCTCGATGTCACCTATATCTTCTCCCACACGTGTCATTCTCATGTTGCGACTAACACTGTCTTACCCTTTATTGTGTTTCTTTTTATTGAACATATTTGTCCCTTCTCAATCTGTGAGCCAAATTATTAAATGTTCGGAATAATGTGACTAACGATTCTGTACATCGAGTACATGAGAAGATTTACGAATTAAATCTAGCATATGCCTATCCGTCATTCAAGAAAAAAAACGCGTATGTTTATAAGGGTTCAGTAGAAGGTGAGCTGCAATTTATCTCACGTGTACGTTGATCGTCCAAGTATGAGTTTACTCCTAATAGTGTGAAATACGTACATTTGAAAATATTTTATCCTAATGAATTAAAGAATAACATCTATATTGTGCAGTTAATCCAAATACTGTTATAAATTCGAGCATAGTTCTATAGATAAATTAACAAATTACACGGAAAGAAACAATAATCTTGATTATATGGTGGTATGTTTTTATAAGGTATGTTTTTATTGTGTTACAATAAATTGGGCCGAGGTTGGGCCCAAAAGTGGGCCGAATATGATATTTAGATGGGCCTGAGATATAACAAGCCCACGAACGTAGCACTGGAATCAAGATAGTGTGCGCTTTATTATTATTATTTTTTTTGCAAGCTTTGTCCGTACACCACAGTTTTCTCCTGGTCGTTTGGTTTGTCGAGAAAATGCGGGAAGGCAAGCGAGGCGCGTTGAGTTTCTTTCAGATAGGCGCATGCAAGCTTCCGGCCAGCACACAGGCAGTACCACCAGTGATTTCTGAAGGTTGCTAGAAAAACCAGGTGAAGTTGCTTAAGCTATCCGTGTTCATGTCGATATGTGTGGTTGCTTTTTTTTTTTTTACTTCGCATGAGCTTCGTTGCCGTATTTATTAAATTCAGCGTCAGGTAGAGTGTGGCAGGTAGTGGTTTATATGGCTGTGTGTTTGTGTGATTCTTGTATTCAGATTGGTTGTTGATTAGGTTACTTTGTTTCTGAAGAAGTTGTAGTTTGAGTGCTAATTGCTGTATCTCGTAGTTTCGTTTTGCGGCTGTAGGATGAATGAGATGTCGAATAACGAACGTTTAAATGATGTTTTGTATGTGTTTGTGGGGATTAAGAATGATGTTACACTAAATAAACAAGTGATCGCTTACTGAACCTCTGTTATGTGATTTTACGAAGTGATTAATACTGTATTTTCACGTTTGTTGATTCTTGAACATAGTCATGTATGGCATATTTTCTTTTTAACTTTAAGATCACGTGATGGTGTATGCTTTCAACATATTCTTCAGCATTACAGTACAGTCCTGGAGTGGAATCTTGTGAGATAGCTAATGTCTTTTGATAAGTATCTATGTTTTGAGTCATTAGACTACAAAGGTCTTTAGTTTTGTAGCTTGCCTGTTGACGACTAGGTCTATGCTGGTTATGGTATTTGATTTTGAAGTGCAAGTTTATATGGATTTTGTACCACGAGAAACTTCTTTCCATATGGACAAAATTACAGTATTGCATACATATTGTGCATTAAACCCTTGAGAAAGAGTTATATCACATGATTGAAAGCCTTTAAAATGTAACACAAGAAGGAATAATCACTACAAAATTGTTATAGAGGTGTTCCAAACATTGAACTCCGATCCTCTAACCCTTGAGCAAGAGTTATATCATTAGGGACCAGCCGTCTGTTTCAAACCATTATTGTAAATCAGAGCCTCTTTGCTCTTTTGTAATATCTAATTTTTTATGTCTTTTGTACGTGCTCCTCTTTTTTGTACTTTTCTTTTTGTTTAAGCTGTCTGTTTCTTCAATGAAATAGTGTGTTTTCATTTTTTTAAAAACATTTATATTTTGAATCTCTTATCAAGATTGTTCAACATTTTAGTGGTTGTGATTTCCAGTTTTCTCTTCCTCTTTCAAGAATCTTGTTGTTTCAGTTTTCTTCCTGTGTTGATCTTTGCTTGTAAGAGGGGAATGTCAAAGCTGAATTGCTGACGTTGAATTAACTGTAAAAATCTGGCTGATGTGATGCATGTTCATACAGCTTGGTGAAAGAAATTTCAAGGAATGTTACTAATTCTAGTTTGCTGAGCTCTAACATGGCGGACAAGTTGTGTCCAATTTGAAGTAAAATGTGTACATGGTGGACAAGCTTTCAACCAGGATACAAGGTGCAGCTGCTTCTTTGATGCCTATTCTTGTAAGTAAATTGCAGTTGACTATTTCTTTTGATGTATATTACTGAGCAGTAAGGGGCTTGCTTTTTAACTCATCATGTCAGACATGAACTCTGTTGGGGCGTTTTGCTTGGATTTTTTAATAATCTTGTCAGACATGAACTCTGTATGTTATCTTTAACCTTTCTGGTAGGATACTAGTGGTTTTTTTATGCACCCACTTTTGAGGATTTGATATAAACGCAAGAATGTACCCATCTTGTTTTTAGTTTGGAAAGTTAAAATCATTCTCTTTAACTGTAAAATGTAGTACTAATGGTTGGTTGAAACTGAAGCTAAAGAAGGGACATTTCAAGAATTGAACTTGGGGATCTCTTGCACCCATAGCAAACTGATACCTGTAGATCAAATGTCCAGCCTGACTTCTAGAAATACATTTATTTTAGAATCATAATCAGATTTTTACAAAAGGAATATTCTGTACAAGAAGCGAGTAATGATAGTAAAATCAAAGGTTCTAGCAAACTGATACAAGTGATGCATCTAAGGGGCAGGGTACCCAAACATGTTGATTTTCCATAATAGGGGAACGTATCAACTAAACCTTTGATTTTACTACCATTACTTGCTTCGTTGCAACATTTTATTGAAGATAAGTAAAACCTAAAGTTATGCATGTTGGGTGAGCTAGGTTGGATTCTAGCTGGTATCTCCATCTTTCATGGTTGAATGTTTATCTTAGAGAAGTCAAAAACACTTCAACTTAAAGGCTTCTCAATTCAGAATCTCTTGCACCCAAAGGAAGAATTAAACTAATAGACCAAATGGAAAGTTTGCTCAGGTGAGTTGCTTTTGCATGATAGATGGAATAAGTAAGATTCAAGCTACCTACTTTGATTTATTATTATCTAGTGCTTGCCCTATGTGTGGTAGTGGTAGAATTATAGATGCGAGATACATCCTAAAAAGGTGGTTTGAGTTATAATCCAGAAATAGTGTGTATAATTTAAAACCTGGGATTTTTGCTCCATATGAGTGTTTTTCATGAAGTTCGTCAAAGGGAGCATAACTCAATGGTAATTGGCATGTACTCCTTCATTTAAGGTAGGAGGTTCAAATTCACATACTCTAGTTGTACTAAAAAAAAGCACTGATTTAGTTCTAAAAATAGTGATGAAGATGAACAGAATCTTTTTCTCATTTCCCCTGGAAGAATACGTGCTAAACCAACCCTTACATAAGTCCACACCAAGGAGTGTTTTTGTAATAGGAATTTAGTGTGCGAATGATAACTTTCAGAGCGCAAGAGGATCTTCCCCTAATGAAAAAGTTTACCAAAAAAGAAAGGAGAAGAAAAAGGCATAAGCATAACCTGGAATAAAGATAGATGGGAATCATTGGTTCTGCCGTGGTTTTTAGACTGACTAAAGCTAAAGTTCAATATCTGCAGTAATATGCTGAAGTTCATTATGATAACTCTGTTTTCCCATGACCAAATCATGAACAATCTTGGAGACCTTGCATGTGGAATGCTGCTTATCATAAATATTGGTAGTATTGAGGTTGTCTACTCACTTTCTTTTTTTTAGAACCCAAGTAACCGAACACTGAGAAATTGGAAAAAAAAAAGAAAAAATGACGGTTTTAATAATCATCGGATAAATTCAAAAATATGCATGCCCCTAATAACCACTAAATACAATTCAATAATTTCTCAAGAAATTGGGCATTTTGAGAATTGAATTTTAGACTCTCACACCCAAACTGAGAATCATATAACTAGACCATATTCTATTTTGTAATTGAAGTTATATCATCTTGACGTTGGATCTGTGATGCACTTAGCTAATATTTTTTTTATTTATGTTATATCTACTTAGCATTCTTCTCTTGGACTTAGTATAAAGATCTTACATTTCCATTATTTGGCATCTTTGCATATAGACTCCTGGTCTTCTATTTTCTAGGTTGCCCACTTAAGATTCTTCTCTTGGACTCAGTTTAAAAGATCTTATGTAAGTTGACTGGAACTTGGAAGTTAAGATTTAGAAATGGCAGTGAAAAAATTTTTGGGGCATTCCGAGAATCGAACTCAGGACCTCTCGCACCCGAAGCGAGAATCATACCACTAGACCAAATGCCCTATATGAGTATACCAAATTAATTCTTTTTTATTGTAGTTCGAATAATGTATCCATTGCACCATTGTTGAACTTGTTTTAAAATGAAAATTGTGTATAGAAAGTCAACAAGCACATGAGGCATTCTAAGAAATGAACACAGAACCTCCATTCCCAAATTGTGAGACTGCCACTAGATCAAATGCCTTTTTCCTTTATCATATATCAATTTTTAATTGAGACTTATTGAGATTTAGATCTGGTCTTGTGCTGTTGTATACACCTCATTGACTTTTTTTTTTTTTTTTTTTTTTTTTTTTTTTTTTTTTTTTTTTTTTTTTTTTTTTTTTTTTTTTTTTTTTTTTTT
>NW_019268550.1:1533639-1536139 GCF_002738365.1 Cucurbita moschata | reverse complement strand
ATCTCATGCCACATTAGGCATCTAAAACAATTAAACTCAAAATCTCCCATATCAAATTGATTGTTTTTTTCTTATGCTAACTTAGGAATTGAAAATCTACCAAATTTGTTAATGGTAAAAGTGAAGGGGCATTCTGCATAGAATTATTTCTGTTTGATTATACATAATTTATTTATTGTTCTTTATTTTAATTCAGATGATATCCTCTTGATGTTGGGCATGGCTTGCGCTACATATTCAAGCATTCATCCTCCATTATTTGGTATGATTTATATTTGAAGGTCACCTGAATTTTATTTAGGTTGCTTATATGTTTCTCATGATCTATAAAATATATATATACCTTGTTAATAATATAATGAAAATTGAAAATAGTTATAGAGCAATAGGGCACCTTCATAGAATTGAACAAAGGACCCTCTCGCATCTTAGCAAGAATCATACCACTAGACCAAAGACCCTATTTCTCTTGACATATCTAAAGGTTTCTAGAATTTTATTTTTATATCTTCCTCACAATGCATCGAAGTATAATCGGAAAAATAAATAGGGGAGAAACACAAAGAATTGAACTCAAGACCTCTCACACCCTAAGCAAGAATCATACCAATAGACCAAATGCCCTATTTCTCTTGAACTATACCTAAAGGTTTCCTCATGATCTATATATACCTTATGAATAAGGTAATGGAAAAAAACAATAGGGGCATTCCGAGAATTGAACTCGGGACCTCTCACACCCTAAGCGAGAATCATACCACTAGACCAAATGCCCTGGTTGGGTATAATACATTCATTAAATTAAATTTATTGTAAATTATATTGCATCTTCTTGATGGTTGATCCACGGTTCAATTGATTGATGTGTAGTTGGTGAAGTTTCTTTTTCAATTGCTGTTGGTAAGCTTATCAGGTTGGAATGAAAATTATGAATAGAAAGTCAACAATGTCATGCCACATAAAGCATAAGAAAAAATTGAACTCAAAACCTCCCATACCAAGTGGGTTACTTTCTTTCTTATGCTAACTACGAAATTGAGAATTTACCAGCTTTTATTTTCCCATATCAAAAACAAGGTTTCAACTTTTAATTAGGACACGAAGATGTAGACTTCATTGCACCTAACAAAGTTGCTTTTGAATGATTGATGAAGTAAGTTAGGATCCTGGATTAACTGCCTTGATTTATGAATTATCTTGTGCCTGTCTCTTTGAAACTAACTATCAAAGTTTCTTATCATAATTATAAATATGCATGATAGATTATAAATGAACTTCAAGGTGGGATTCTGGTTGGTTGCACTAAAGCATGCATCATTCTTCTCTGGTATTCATATACACTCTTAGTAGTTTAATTAGGTTGTTTGCTTTCCTTCTTCTCTTGAACAATAAAATATAATGGGGTAACGAATAATTAAATGGCATTTGGAAGCTTAAATTTTGAAAATGTTAAATGAAAGAAGGGGGCATTCCGAGAATCGAACTCGGGACCTCTCGCACCCAAAGCGAGAATCATACCACTAGACCAAATGCCCTGGTTGAATATATTACATTCATTAAATCGAATTTATTGTAAGTTATATTGCATCTTCTTGATGATGGAGCCACAATTAGTCAATGTGTAGTTGGTGAAGTTTTTTCAATTGTGGTTGGTAAGCTTATTGATAGATTACCAGAAGTTTTTGGTTGAATGAAAATTATGAATGGAAAGTCAACAATCTCATGCCACATAAAAAAGCATAAGAAAAAATTCAAATGAGTTAATTTTTTCTTATGCTAACTACGAAATTGAGAATGTACCACCAAAACAACTGCTTTTCTTTTTAGATATCAAAATCCAGGTTTCAATTTTCAATTAGGACATGAAGATGTAGACTTCATTGCACTTAGCAAAGTTGTTTTTGAATGATTGATGAACTAAGTTAGGTTTGTTGATTAGCTGCCTTGGTTTATGAATTGTCTTGTGCTTGTCTTTTTGAAACTAATGATCAAAGTTTCTTATCATAAATATGAAATATGCATATGATAGAATGAATATAGATGAAGTTCCAGGTGGGATTGATTGGCTTCATTCAAGCATGCATCATTCATGTCTGGTATGCTTTTACACTCCCTTTTATTTAGGTTGTTTACTTTCCTTCTTCTCTTGAACAATAAATAAAATATAAAGGTGTAACGAATAATTAATTGGCATTTGGAAGTTTAAATTTTGAAAATGGTAAAAGCAAAAAGGGGGCATTCCGAGAATCGAACTCGGGACCTCTTGCATCCAAAGCAAGAATCATACCACTAGACCAAATGCCCTGGTTGAATACATTGCATTCATTAAATTGAATTTATTGTAAGTTGGTACAGTTTATTAATGTGTAGTTGGTGAAGTTGCTTGTTTGTAAGCTAATTGTTTGATCACAAGAAGTTTTTAGTTGAAATGAAAATTATGAATATAAAGTCAAAATATCCTAAACAATTGAACTCATAACATCCCATACAAAATTGATTA
>NW_019268550.1:1517042-1532345 GCF_002738365.1 Cucurbita moschata | reverse complement strand
GTCATGCCACATAAAGCATAAGAAAAAATTGAACTCAAAACCTCCCATACCAAGTGGGTTACTTTCTTTCTTATGCTAACTACGAAATTGAGAATTTACCAGCTTTTATTTTCCCATATCAAAAACAAGGTTTCAACTTTTAATTAGGACACGAAGATGTAGACTTCATTGCACCTAACAAAGTTGCTTTTGAATGATTGATGAAGTAAGTTAGGATCCTGGATTAACTGCCTTGATTTATGAATTATCTTGTGCCTGTCTCTTTGAAACTAACTATCAAAGTTTCTTATCATAATTATAAATATGCATGATAGATTATAAATGAACTTCAAGGTGGGATTCTGGTTGGTTGCACTAAAGCATGCATCATTCTTCTCTGGTATTCATATACACTCTTAGTAGTTTAATTAGGTTGTTTGCTTTCCTTCTTCTCTTGAACAATAAAATATAATGGGGTAACGAATAATTAAATGGCATTTGGAAGCTTAAATTTTGAAAATGTTAAATGAAAGAAGGGGGCATTCCGAGAATCGAACTCGGGACCTCTCGCACCCAAAGCGAGAATCATACCACTAGACCAAATGCCCTGGTTGAATATATTACATTCATTAAATCGAATTTATTGTAAGTTATATTGCATCTTCTTGATGATGGAGCCACAATTAGTCAATGTGTAGTTGGTGAAGTTTTTTCAATTGTGGTTGGTAAGCTTATTGATAGATTACCAGAAGTTTTTGGTTGAATGAAAATTATGAATGGAAAGTCAACAATCTCATGCCACATAAAAAAGCATAAGAAAAAATTCAAATGAGTTAATTTTTTCTTATGCTAACTACGAAATTGAGAATGTACCACCAAAACAACTGCTTTTCTTTTTAGATATCAAAATCCAGGTTTCAATTTTCAATTAGGACATGAAGATGTAGACTTCATTGCACTTAGCAAAGTTGTTTTTGAATGATTGATGAACTAAGTTAGGTTTGTTGATTAGCTGCCTTGGTTTATGAATTGTCTTGTGCTTGTCTTTTTGAAACTAATGATCAAAGTTTCTTATCATAAATATGAAATATGCATATGATAGAATGAATATAGATGAAGTTCCAGGTGGGATTGATTGGCTTCATTCAAGCATGCATCATTCATGTCTGGTATGCTTTTACACTCCCTTTTATTTAGGTTGTTTACTTTCCTTCTTCTCTTGAACAATAAATAAAATATAAAGGTGTAACGAATAATTAATTGGCATTTGGAAGTTTAAATTTTGAAAATGGTAAAAGCAAAAAGGGGGCATTCCGAGAATCGAACTCGGGACCTCTTGCATCCAAAGCAAGAATCATACCACTAGACCAAATGCCCTGGTTGAATACATTGCATTCATTAAATTGAATTTATTGTAAGTTGGTACAGTTTATTAATGTGTAGTTGGTGAAGTTGCTTGTTTGTAAGCTAATTGTTTGATCACAAGAAGTTTTTAGTTGAAATGAAAATTATGAATATAAAGTCAAAATATCCTAAACAATTGAACTCATAACATCCCATACAAAATTGATTATTTTTTCTTATGCTTCCTTCAAAATCGAGAATCTACTCCTAGATCAGCTGCCCTATCTTTTCCTACATCAAATATAGGAGTTCAATTTTAATAAGACATATGAAGATGTAGACCTGGTCGTACTTTTAGCAAAGTTCCTCTTGAATGTTTGATGAACTAGATTAGGATCCTTGATTAGCTGGTGGGATAGCGCTCCATTCAAGCATGCACCCTTCATGTTTGATATGCTTATACACTCTTACTCTTTTATTTAGGTTGTTTTCTTACATTCTTCTCTTGAACAATAAAATAGAAACAGCTAAAAATTATTAAATGGCATTTAGAAGCTTAAATTTTGAAAATGGTAAAGGAAGAAAATGGGGGCATTTGGAGAATTGGACTTAGGACCTCTCGCACCCATAGCGATAATCTTACCACTAGACCAGATGTTTTTTAAATATCAATTATCGTAATTAATATTACATCTTCTTAATGTTGGAATCATGCTACAGTTTATTAATGTGTTGTTGGTGAAGTTATTTTTTATGGTGGTTGGTTAGCTTATTGGTGGAATACAAGAAGTTTTTGGGTTAAATGAAAATTAGGAATGTAAAGTCCATACGGCATCCAACAATTGAACTCAGAACCTCCTTACCAAATTGATTGCTTTTTCTCTTACGAAATTGAAAATCTACCTTAGATCAACTGTCTTATATTTTCCAATATCAATACAGGATTTCACGGCTGGGCACATGCCCTCGTCACTATGAATGTTAAATATTTTTATCAGAAATATATAAATATATATTATAGATGTGCTTCCAAGTGGGAACATGGCATGGCTGGCTACTTATTCAAGCATTCATCCTCCATTATTTGGTATGATTTATATTTAAAGATTACTGACATTTTATTTGAATTGCTTATGTGTTTCTCATGATCTATAAAATATATATTCCTTATGAATAATATAATGGATTTGGAAATAGTAAAATGTAAAGGGGGCATTCCGAGAATTGAACTCGGGACCTCTTGCACCCTAAGCAAGAATCATACCACTGGACCAAATGCCCTGATGTTAAAAAATTTTAATGGTAATTGATAAGCTTGTTGGTAGAACACACCAAGTTTTTGGGTTAAGACTAGAACTTGGAAGTTAAGATTTAGAAATGGTAGTGAAAAAATGCTTGGGGCATTCCGAGAATCGAACTCGGGACCTCTCGCACCCGAAGCGAGAATCATACCACTAGACCAAATGCCCTTTATGAGTATGCCAAATTAATTCTTTTTTTATTGTAGTTCGAATAATGTATCCATGGCACCATTGTCGAACTTGTTGTTTTAAAATGAAAATTATGTATAGAAAGTCAACAAGCACACGAGGCATTCTAAGAAATGAACGCAGAACCTCCATTTCCAAATTGTGAGACTGCCACTAGATCAAATGCCTTTTTCCTTTATCATATATCATATTTTAATTGAGACTTATTGAGATTTAGATCTGGTCTTGAGTATACACATCATTGACTTTTTTTTTTTTTTTTTTTTTTTTGTTTTTTGGAGAATTGCACATCAATGATTTATTTCATCAACCATTCCAAATTATCTTGTGCATGTCTAAACATCTTTATCAGAAATATGTAATTACACACGATAGATGTGCTTCCAGGTGAGATTCCAAGCTGATTGCTTATTCAAGCATTCATCCTCAATCATTTGTTCTCTCTATATATAGACTCCTAGTCTTTTTTTTAGGTCTAACTACATTCATATTTTGAAGTATAAAATATTAAGATCTAATAGATCTAATGAATAATGGAACGGAATTTGGAAGTTTAACCTTGAAAATGGTGGGGGGAGGGGGGATTTTGAGAATAGAACTCGGAACATCTCGCACCTAAAGCCATGCCACTAAATCAAATGCCCAGTTTGAATGCAAGAAAATCATCTGATATTTTTCATTGTAATAGATTATAACTTCTTGATGCTGGAACCTTGGTACAATTGACTAATGTGTAGTTGGTGGACCCTTTTCAATGGTGGTTGCTAAACTTATGGGTAGATAACAAGAAGCTTTTGGTTGAAATGGTAATTAAGAATAGATAGTCAACAGCTCATGCCACTTAAGGCATCAAAAAAATTGAACTCAGAACCTCCTATACCAAATTGATTTTTTTTTTCTTTTGCTAAATATGAACTTGAGAATTTACCACCAGATCAACTGCTCCATCGTTTCCTGTATCAAATGCAGGATTTCAATTTTCAAGTAAGACGTATGAAGATGTAGATGTGATCCTCGTGTTGTATGCTTGTCAGTGATTTGGTGTACTTTGCAAAGTTTCTTTTGAATGGTTGATGAAATAGGTTAGGATCCCTGAAATAATTTATGATATTTATGAATCATCTTGTGCTTGTCTCTTTGAAATTAATGACCAAAGTTTCTTCTCAACTTCCAGGTGGGATTCTAGTTGGCTGGGTTCAGGCTCATATCTGGTATGCACATGCACTCTTAGTCTCTTAATTTGGTTGTTTGCTTGTGTTCTTCTCTTAAACAATAAAATACAAAGAGTCGATGAATAATTAAACGAGATCTGGACATTTAAATTTTCAAATTGTAACAGCAAAAAGGGGCATTCCGAGAATCAAACTCGGGACCTCTCGCACCCAAAGCGAGAATCATACCACTAGACCAAATGCCCTAGTTGAGTATAATACATTCATTAAATTAAATTTATGTGTAGTTTGTGAAGTTTCTTTTTCAATTGTTGTTGGGTAGCTTATTTTTGGTTGGAATGAAAATTATGAATAGAAAGTCAACAATGTCATGCCACATAAAGCATAAGAAAAAATTGACCTCAAAACCTCCCATACCAAGTGGGTTACTTTTACGAAATTGAGAATTTACCAGCTTTTCTTTTCCCATATCAAAAAGAAGGTTTCAATTTTTAATTAGGACATGAAGATGTAGACTTCATTGCACCTAACAAAGTTGCTTTTGAATGATTGATGAACTGAGTTAGGATCCTGGATTAACTGCCTTGCTTTATGAATTATCTTGTGCCTGTCTCTTTGAAACTAACGATCTAAGTTTCTTATCATAATTATAAATATGCATGATAGATTATAAATGAACTTCAAGGTGGGATTCTGGTTGGTTGCACTAAAGCATGCATCATTCTTCTCTGGTATTCATATACACTCTTAGTAGTTTAATTAGGTTGTTTGCTTTCCTTCTTCTCTTGAACAATAAAATATAATGGGGTAACGAATAATTAAATGGCATTTGGAAGCTTAAATTTTGAAAATGTTAAATGAAAGAAGGGGGCATTCCGAGAATCGAACTCGGGACCTCTCGCACCCAAAGCGAGAATCATACCACTAGACCAAATGCCCTGGTTGAATATATTACATTCATTAAATCGAATTTATTGTAAGTTATATTGCATCTTCTTGATGATGGAGCCACAATTAGTCAATGTGTAGTTGGTGAAGTTTTTTCAATTGTGGTTGGTAAGCTTATTGATAGATTACCAGAAGTTTTTGGTTGAATGAAAATTATGAATGGAAAGTCAACAATCTCATGCCACATAAAAAAGCATAAGAAAAAATTCAAATGAGTTAATTTTTTCTTATGCTAACTACGAAATTGAGAATGTACCACCAAAACAACTGCTTTTCTTTTTAGATATCAAAATCCAGGTTTCAATTTTCAATTAGGACATGAAGATGTAGACTTCATTGCACTTAGCAAAGTTGTTTTTGAATGATTGATGAACTAAGTTAGGTTTGTTGATTAGCTGCCTTGGTTTATGAATTGTCTTGTGCTTGTCTTTTTGAAACTAATGATCAAAGTTTCTTATCATAAATATGAAATATGCATATGATAGAATGAATATAGATGAAGTTCCAGGTGGGATTGATTGGCTTCATTCAAGCATGCATCATTCATGTCTGGTATGCTTTTACACTCCCTTTTATTTAGGTTGTTTACTTTCCTTCTTCTCTTGAACAATAAATAAAATATAAAGGTGTAACGAATAATTAATTGGCATTTGGAAGTTTAAATTTTGAAAATGGTAAAAGCAAAAAGGGGGCATTCCGAGAATCGAACTCGGGACCTCTCGCACCCAAAGCGAGAATCATACCACTAGACCAAATGCCCTGGTTGAATATATTTTATTCATTAAATCGAATTTATTGCATGTTATACTGCATCTTCTTGATGTTGGATTCATGGTACAATTTATTAATGTGTGACTGGTGAAGTTGCTTGTTTGTACGCTAATTGTTTGATTACAAGAAGTTTTAAGTTGAAATGAAAATTATGAATAGAAAGTCGAAATATCCTAAACAATTGAACTCAGAACATCCCATACAAAATTGATTCTTTTTTCTTACGCTGCCTTCAAAATCGAGAATCTACCCCTAGATCAGCTGCCCTATCTTTTCCTATATCAAATACAGGAGTTCAATTTTAGTAAGACATATGAAGATGTAGACCTGGTCGTACTTTTATCTAAGTTGCTCTTGAATGTTTGATGAACTAGGTTAGGATCCTTGATTATAACTGGTGGATTCTGATTGGCTGGCGTTCAATCAGGGACCCTTCATGTCTGGTATGCACATACACTCCTACTCTTTTATTTAGGTTGTTTTCTTACATTCTTCTTTTAGCAATATTTGAGCAATAAAATAGAAAGAGCTAACAAATAATTAAATGGCATTTGGAAGCTTAAATTTTGAAAATGGTACAAGAAAATGGGTTGGTCTGGAAATTGGACTCAAGACCTCTGGCAAAGCAAGAATCTTACCACTAGGCCAAATGTTTTTTAAATTTCAATTATCGTAATTAATATTACGTCTTCTTAATGTTGGAATCATGCTACAGTTTAGTTTATTAATGTGTTGTTGATGAAGTTATTTTTTAATGGTGGTTGGTAAGCTTATTGGTAAAATACAATAAATTTTTGGGTTAAATGATAATTATGAATAGAAAGTCCATACGGCATCCAAAACAATGGAACTCAGGACCTCGCTTACCAAATTGATTGTTGTTTTCTTACGAAATTGAAAATCTACCTTAGATCAACTGTCTTATATTTTCTAATATCAAATGCAGGATTTCATGGCTGGGCACATGCCCTTGTCGCTATGAAATGTTAAGTATTTTTGTCAGAGATATATAAATATATATATTATAGATGTGGTTCCAAGTGGGAATAAGAACATGGCATGGCTGGCTAGTGTTCAAGCATTCATCCTCCATTATTCAGTATGATTTATATCTAAAGATTACTGACATTTTACTTAATGTGTTTCTCGTGATCTATAAAATATATGTACCTTATGAATAATACAATGGAATTGGAAATAGAAAAATGTAATGGGGGCATTCCGAGAATTGAACTCGGGACCTCTCGCACCCTAAGCGAGAATCATACCACTAGACCAAATGCCCTATTGTCTATTTTAGTTTCCTCAAGTTTGTTTAATTGTAATTATAGTAATGTCTTGATGATGTTGGATGTGTAGTACAATTGACCGATGCGTGGTTGGAGGAGCTGTTTTTTAAAATGGAGGTTGGTAAGCTTAAAGGTAAAAGAATAGTTGGCCTGTTGCGTTTATTTCTAATTTTCTAATTTTAACTTAAAAGTAATAAATTTTTATTTGCTTTATTTTTCTTTTTCAATCTCTTCCTCTCTTTCTATCTTGTTCACCATCAATTGAAGTTGCCATCGTTTATACCGTAACTGTAATTTTTTTTTTTTTCCATTCCTTTTCCTTAAAAAGCTGAAATGATGGTGTATGATTGAATTCTACTAGAAAAGAGGTAGATAATGTATGATTCAATTGACTTCAGAACCTGAAATATTATTGAAATTAAGAAATTAAAGAAAAAAATTGGGGCATTCCGAGAATCGAACTCGGGACCTCTCGCACCCAAAGCGAGAATCATACCACTAGACCAAATGCCCTTGATATAAACAACCATAACAATTATTATATTTCTCAGTGAAGTATAAATCTTATTATCCTGTCACGTTCCAACTCCACTGACAAATCTTTCCTGTAACTAGACTGACCAGCACATGCTATCATGAACTTAAGGTCAAGATGCTAGCTGGCAGTTGCTTATTTTATACCAATTCTTCTAATTATGGCACTTTATTGCTATTTTTAACCACTAAAATAGGTTTCTTCAGTTTAGGGATAAGAAGCCTAAAAAAAATTCATAAAATTCATTATGTCATTAAGGAATACGAATAAATTCATTATGTCATTAAGGACTACAAATGGAGACTTTGGACGCTTAAGTTGAAAAGGTGTGACGTATTTAAGATTTCAAAGTATTCTAACATTTCACATATGCAAACATACATCAAAGATTAACCCATATAATTATTCATCTTATCACGTCAAAAGTTCAAAATGTTGACTAGACTTATAGATCAGGTAAAATGGTATTCGACAAACATCATTTTGTTTGAACTTTGAACTATAACGGGCATATCAAGAGAATAAATTTTAGTTCTTGTCGGGCGTTATCCTACACTATAAGGTGTGAGAATAAAATTTTGGTCTTTTTTTGTTTAAATCCCATTTATTTTCCTATCCTTTTTCATTGTTTACATTAATACAACTCCAGAAGTATCAGACCAATTGAAATGAACAATGGCAGTAATTCATTAACATCAGAGAGCATAGATAAAAGACCACAGGTATCCTACACTAAAAGCAATACACATTTTTACATGCAACTATCTAAACCCACAGAATGTTCCTCCTTGTTTTGATATCCAGTTTTCTAGTCAGACATGACCCTGTTGCTCGAATTGCCCAAAACCCGATTGAAAATGGTGGGGGAAAGGTTGCTATAATGCTTAATCGATAGCGAGCGTGAAACATGTCAATCCCTTTAAGTACAGCTCCACAAATTCTCCAAGTCAGTTTTTGCTTTCCATCAAACCCGAATCATCTGCTGACGTGTATCAAACAAAATGCATATGTAAGTTTTTGAGATATTCGTTAACCAAATCAGAATGTTAAAGCAAAAGTAAGGCTTGAATGACAACAATGCTGGTTGAAAGAATCCCAGACGAAAACTGTTTTAGGAAACTAAGGGTATAATAAGATCATTAGCCAAGGAGTTTGTTAGCAGGAGACATGGGTTATACAAGGAGATGAAAGCAAGTAATTATGTAGCTGTTCGTTCAGGGATGAGCATACTAAAAAAAGTACTCAAATATATCGCATAGTTCAATAGTTCAATAGTAATTGACATGTATTTCTTCCCTTAAGGTCGGAGATTCACGTCTCCATACTCCACAACTGCGTATCCAAAACAAAAAAGTCTTCGGGTTCCTTGAATTACTTCTCAACATTTTACTATATTTGCCTCAGGTATTCAATTAAATTTCCGAACTCTCAAGATAATACCACTTCGATTGAATCAGAATCCTTAACCTCTAATATTCCCATATATGGTATTTGTAATTGTAGCAAGGAAATTATTCGCTAATAAAGAACCTAATTTGTTTCTAAGATTGCCCCAATAAGTAAAGGTATTGTGGATTCTAGTAATTGTCACATCCCTCGGTATAATATTGATAAACGGATCAAACTTATTGACTCATAAACCCAATGGAATTAAGAAACAAAAAATAGATACTCATGCAATTTCAACAGTATAAATAAATAATAATACAGTTTACCATCTTTGGAAGATTTCTTCCTTTCAGTGTCTTCATTGCGGCTTCAGCAAATGATTGTGCTGCTTCTGCATCAGCCTCAGCCGCCTCCGCTTCCCTTGCTGCCTCTTCAGCTTCTGCTATAGCTGCTTCTGCTTCTGCAACTGCATGAGCAGCAGCTGCCGCTGCCTCTTGGGAAGTCATGGTTCTCATCTTGGCCAATTCAAGATCGATTTGAGCTTTAGCAAGAATACACATTTCGTCCTTGTCAGTTCTTAAAGAAGCTCTTTGATGGTCGTCCAAGAATAACATAGAGCTCCTTCTCTCTGACGAAGGCATCACTGGAGGAAGCCTATATTTTCGTTTAACCTGGACAAAACGAAACTAAATTTAACGCTCAAAACGTTGGGGAGAGGTGATATATTTTAGTCTATCAATAGTACAAGATAAGAAAGAATCGACTCCTTAAGGCTCAGCCCATCAAAAGTAGTCAAGCAGGTAATTGAGATTAACATTTGTGCTAAGCTAATACCTAGGAGGATCCTGAAGAATGGGCTGGGAGGGAAGTGATGGCAGCAAACTTGACATAGATAACGTCATATAACCAAGGAAAAAGAGGAAAGAAAGGAAACCCGGCAATCCAATCATCTTCCCAGAATTAAATATGATTGTCTTTCTCCAGAGAATAATAGTGAATTTCTCAGCAAATTATTTCACAATATTATTATATTTCACTTGTCTCAAAAGTTGAAATATATCATCACAGATATCGCTAATATAGGAGTATAATGCAGCAACCAAACCATTCCACTAGGAACAATACACTATGATTATTATTTTAAGTAAACAACAATAGAAAAGAATAAATAGCTCGAGGGAATCAAACTTAAAAGAGTTTTCTCTTTTCTTTTCTTTTCTTTTCTTTTTCTTTTCTTTTTCTTTTTTTTTCTTTTTTTTTTCTTTTTTTTGTTCTTTCAAGAAATCAACAATGAAAATCAGATTTGCTTACCTTGACCAGTTTACCACTAGCTGTTAAGAACTTCAATTTTGATGATAACAACCTCTTGAAGTCTGGTGGTGCCCAGTATTGATCCTATTGATGGAAGGAAAAAAAAAAGAACTCAACAATAGCAAAGACAAATACAGTTCAATTTCAGGAAGAATAATTATGAAAATATGATTTCACATCCAAAAGGGGAAGCCCCTGCACAAAGTAAGGAGTTGCAACTAACTTTTCGAATGGACATAAAAAAAGTGTAATTAGAAAAAGAGAAGGGTGAAGATCTTGAAAAGAAGGATATAAAAATTATAACATCAAAAGCCACAGGTGATTCGAAACATAACTACAAATTGTACCGAAGTTTCTGACAAATGTTGAATGTCACTTGAATCAGTCGATTATTGAGAACTAACTACTCATTGATGAGCACTTGAATCAGTCACCAAGGATTCAGAATAATCAATAAAACTCTCCTATCAATCCAAAAATTAATAGTTACCAATCAATAGAAGCCGTTTTTGCCCCTTGTTTTCAGAAGATGAGCACTAGCATCATGAATATAAATCGATAAAGCTTATACCGATTTATTTAATAAAGAAACGAAGTCTAAATATGTAAGAGATCGAAATCAATTGATTTCACCAACAACCATCTCCTTTCATTTTCTCCTTGCATTGATGAGAAAATGAAGGAAGAGATTCAACTTAAGTTAAATGTCTTAATTTGGTGAAAGGAAGACTACCTCTATATATGAGGTAATCTTTGTCTTATTAGAGCCACCAGGTTCCCTCAAGGTAGTAATTGCCTCAATTATGAGATTGTCTAACCTGTAAAATAAATTTTAAAAAAAAAAACAAATTAAACCTCTGTTGGCTACCAAATGTATATCACAACAATACATGTTTCAGATGCTTAAATATATATATTCCACCTTTATCAAAATGAATGGTTGCATTTCCTACCAGGTAATCATTGGTTTTCTTGTCTATGTTCTAGGTTTTGGCTACTTTGAACTAAAATGTTATGGAATTTGACCTTTTTTCCCACCTATGACAATCATATCTTGCATCTCTTTCTGTTCTTTCTGCTTCCGTTTCTTCTTCTTCATCATCATCTTCTTCTTCTTCCTCCTCTTCTTCTTTTCTGTTCAAAAGTGGGCATAAGATACATTTATTCAGAATACAAAAGAAATAAACGCGCCAGGAAAATTAGATTGCTTCTTGCAGCTAGCAGCCATAGATCATTTGTTTTTAAAAAAAAATCCATTTCACACTTAAAAAAAACATGACAGAGTCCGGGGAGAGTTTCGTGATAATGATTCAAAACTAGAGCCAATTTGAAAAACCCATATTATTCTAGAGGTAAAAACGTGATGAAGTCCCTAAAGCTTAGATAACCCAGTAATTTGAAAATGATAAAAATGTGATTAGAAAATCTAGTTGAACGGCTAAAAAACATGCTCAACGTTTTTTCCTGGAAAACAAGGGAGAAGATAAATCTCTCGAATTTTGTTATTTTACCATTTAAAAGAAACAAGCCATTGCCAAATAAAGTGTAAAAGCAATAACATTGATCAACCTTTTTGAGTGTAGCTTAACTTAAACAATCTACAATTTTCTGTTTAGAAATTTTGGTCTCTCATGATATGTTCCACCGGCCTTTCATTGTGAAATGAGAGGAATAGGAGGCAGTTTCCCAATGTTGAAAGTGAAACTTGTAGTTCTACATTTATTGACATTCATCCCTTCAAATTGAGCTCTCCCTAATTACTATCTTGCTACAGTTCATGCCAATTTGAAATCCATTTTGCAACCCTTGGCCTTGAGGCTATTGATTGGGTGGTATTTTATCCCATTCCTCTAGTGTTACATCTCTGTAAATATAATTTTCATTTTCTATCAAAATATTTCTAGATTTCTTCTTCAAATCAGCTAATAATTTAACCCCAATTCATATGTAAGCTTCTAAGTCCCAACTACAACAGATTTCAAGCCTCACTTAACTTGTAACATACTGACAGTGCACGATTAGTTCTGATCCTTCTACAGAAGATTGAAAAGGATCAGGATTTATGATTGTGATGTTTAAGCACATGATACTTAACACTCATCACAATATATGCTAAAGGAGCTTTATCTCAGAACCTAATGTATATAATTAGAATTTCGGTTACCAATCTGACTGCTAGAAATCTCTAAATCAGGATAGACCCAGCTTGAACCAATGGTCTGCCGGATAGGGCTGAGTCCATGACAGATCCATCACTTAAGATTGGATCATTCAACAAAATGTTCAATAACCAAATCCCATGCTCTACGACTTTACCAAAATCAGGACTCTAAAGTAATATCTACTATCCTTTGCATAGCTGAATTGATTATTGCATTGTCCTAAAGATCAAATGTTTGAATCCCACAATGACAATGTTGAAGAACTCAAAAAAGCAACGGAAAACAAAAAAAATTCAAGAAAGATCAAATACGAAAAATACAAAGAATCTGTTCACAGAAACGACAACAAAGGAAAAAAAAAAAAAGAAAGAAAGAAGAGTGATGAAAGATTTGACCAACCTTACATTAGATCGCTTTGGACCAGCTATCAGCTTGATATCCGAGGAAAGAGAAACAGATTTAGCTTCTGGCAATTCGTCTTCACTTTGGACAGCAACACTTCGAGCCAAAATGTTCCCATCTTTTTTAGGAGCATGTAATCTCTTAAGAGCCAACCTGGCCTTCTCTCGGGATCCCCAACCATTAGCCATCACGCTCATATTCCTCCACTTGTCCTTTATAAAATATTAACGACATGAATCAATCTATCTTTCAAGATAAATTGCTTGGCAAACAATTCCTCTTCCAACGAATATGAAGAACTACCAAAAGTTCACATAAAAGAGTTGTGAAATAGTGAGCTAAAGACTACTAAAACATCATTATTTACCTTGAGATCAACATTTGAACGAAGATACAGTACACTGCTGAATTCAGGATCCTTAAGTATCGTTCGCCACTTTCCTGCTCCATGCTTAACAACTCCAGCCTTCAGGGCTGCTTCTTCTTCGTTAGTCCATTTCTGCTTCGGAGCACCCATCAAAAGTTGCAGAAAGAAGGATCACCCCCAAGGCCAGCGAGTTTCTTTCACATCAGAAAGGAACAGATTTATTTTCATACTCAAAGACAAACAGGGAGAAAGCTAAACTAAGTACTTCACATCAAAGTTGAATATAACACGAACTGAAACAAGAAACCATCCAAAATCTGACAAAAGTCTCAATTATAAACACAAAAAACTAAAAGATCGTTAGGAGTTGAAATCCCCGCCAGAGTAGAAAACTAAAAAGAAAAAACAATGGAAAAAGAACTAGTTTAAGCCATTGAATGGTCAAATAACCTAATTCATAGCGAACAAAGACCACCACTTCCTTCGCAGCCCGGATAATCCAATCCGCCGGAACCCAAACTCTCCAATTCAATCTATTAGATAATTCCCAATGTCAAGTTCTAATTTCCGTCTTCAATCATTACAATATCCAAATCAAAAAGGATAAAATCGAATTCGAACAAGTAAGTAAGGGCAAACCCTATATTCTTCAAAGCAAAGTCATTCGATCGGGTGAGCGGGTAATGTTAAATTTACCGAACCCTATTGTTTCCACTTCAACATGCTTGTAACGGTTACGGAAATTGGAAACGATAAAATTATAACAACAAAATTGAAATTCCAAGGAGAAAGATGAGATACCTCAGTAACGCAAAGGGAACAATAGCATGAGTTAGGTTTTCCAAGCCTCGAACATTCAAAATTCCGTTCAAATTTGGCGCATAGGTAGAAAAAATCCGCCGTCTCTTCCTCTATCGCTCCTCGAGATTCATACAAATTTATATATTTTCCTGAGAGCCTCCTTAATATTCTTCCAGGAAAATCAATGTTATTAGACACGGATTCAGCTGCCGCCCGAAATGGTAATTTTATTCTTAAAACCCTATTCGATTTTTTTTTTTTTTTTTTTAATAATCTTTGTAATTTAACAAATTATTGACAAATTCTAAAAATAAAAAATAAAAAACAGATGAGATCTGATGTGAACTCTGAAAAAAAATTATTTAAATTCTTTATCTATGTAATTAAATAGCTTATTAAAAATTAATAATAATAAGTTTATATTTATTAATTTAAAGATCAAATAAAATTAAACAATTAATTATATATTATTAAAATTTTGTGTCTATTCCAAAGCATTCACAAATCTTAAATTGAAAATTAAATTGTCTTTAATTTTAAATAATATTATTACTATGTTGTTTAAACATAGCATCGATAGAGCTAAGAATCACGTGTATATTAGATATAAATTTAATACTATTAAGACTTTTTACAAATTTCTAAAGTATGAAAAATAAAATAATACAAATTAAAAATTTCAGAGACTATTATAAATTTTTTGAAATGAATTAGATGTACAATATTCTAAAATTTGATAGGTCGAACTTGTAATTTATTAAATTATAAATTCAATTCCTAAAATTTAAATTTTGCATTTATTTAGTATTTTAAAATGTAAATTGTGTTAATAAATTCTTGAATTTACAAACAAAAAAAATTATAATACAATTGGATGAATTAAAAGATTTGCATAAAACCTGATTTTCTTACTAATAAAAATTTGATAAATTACCAAAAATATAATTAATTAGAATATTAATAATTAATAATAATAAAATATATTAAACGTGATTAGTAATAAATATACTAATTAAAATTTAGGAAATCTAAATAATATATTCTTATTTAATAATGTTATATTTTTACTGCCATAAATCACCCGTTTAAAGATTCGTAGATAATAATATTTTTTTTTAAAAAATGAAATATTGCGAAACAAATAAGAATATTAATATATGTGCTTGAAAATCCAACAAAATCTATAAAACAAACCGACCCTTAAGCAATTAAAAAAAAAAAAAAAAAGAACAAATACTATTAATCAAATTTTTTTATTTCCAATTAAGGGTTACTTTTTAGTTTTACAAGCAAAAAAAAAAAAAAAAAAAAAAAAAAAAAAAAAAAAAAAAAAAAAAAAAAAA
>NW_019268550.1:1504736-1516373 GCF_002738365.1 Cucurbita moschata | reverse complement strand
AAAAAAAAAAAAAAAAAAAAAAAAAAAAAAGCACTAGAGAGAGATAAGGGGGTGTTATTTATATAAGAAAAATGGAGGGAACGAGGGAGGAACAAGCACTAGACTATTATAATCAATAAACGCAACAAATTAAAAACTTCACAAATTGAACGCCCAGTTTCAATCTTTTTTCTCTTAGGGAAAAGCTTTACTGAGAGAGAGAGAGAGATAGTCCTTGAATTTGAAGCCAGCCCACCACACACTGCACATGGGGTCTCTTCAGAAGCAGGCGTCGAGCAGGCAGCAACAGCACAGCGCAGCCAAACTGCACACATAGTTCATATCATACTCGATTCTAGTATCAAACTCATCCCAAATTGATACCAATTTGGTACAAATTTAACGTAACAACAATCGACCATTCGCATATCTACGTAATCACATGATATTATCTACTTTAAACATGAAATCTCATATTAATGAAGATAATAGTAGTCCTAATCGATGACTTGCATCTAACAAAATTGAGTTTTGGAATAGTGTGATAGCTAATTGTAACGAAAATTGGGACTTAAATACCATCATGGATAGCTACTCGCGTTCGAGGTCTTAATCTAACAAATTTTGGAAGAATTATGAGTGTTTTAAAATAAATGACAAAAGATTAGATTTAGACTAATGATGATGTTCAATACATAGAAGAACAAATTATCCCACAATGTTGATCATTCACAATTTGATCCATCAATTAAGATCCACCCGAAAATCAAAGAATTTTACAATTAATACTAAATTCTTTAGGATAATCTATTTGTTTTCCTAAATTGAGAGGACAGACAGCTCAACATTGATCTGGAAACCATTAGAAAATGGCTAATATCATTGTATATGCTAAAAAATTGGATTAATTGCAATGATCTTATACAGTATGGTTTGTGCCGTTTGCAACAATTAAAATGATAAACATTATAATTTCTTAAGCTTCCCAGATTAAAATAAAATAGACATTAAAAAAGACTGTAATATAGAGGCTAACTGGGGGGCAAGTTGGGAATTTCATTAGGGCGATGAAACCGAGGCTGAACGCATTACCAGACGATGCAATTGGCTCGTTCTGAATTCAGTTTCCGATACCATATCATCGGAATGATTCAGATCCGATTTCAACCGCCTTGAACAGGTAAAAATGGAGAAATCAAGAGAGAGCGACTTACCAGCCTTGCAAGCAACCAGAGCTGCTACTTTGCTGTTGAGGAGGAGGAGGTTGACCGTACTGAGGAGCGTAAGGCGGAGGATATCCCTGCGGCGGATAAGCACCGGGAGGAGGATAGCCCTGCGGCGGATATCCTGGGGGCGGATATCCCTGCGGTGGATATCCCGGCGGCGGATAAGCATCCTTCGGATAACCTTCCGGCGGATAACCTAAAACAACCATCAATACTCTTAATCAACACAAAACATGCACAGATCTACAATCGCACACCACAATCCCACCGATCCAACACTAAAAACACCAAAATCATAACAAAAAACAGCAAAATACCATGAGGCGGAGGCACTCCAACCGGAGCCTGGCCTTGATTATAATAACTCATCTCTTCTAATTCCTCTTCAAATCACAAGATATCTCCCTCTCAACACAATCAATCCCGACCGCCGAACAACGTCGACGAATCCGGCCGGAATTCACAAAAACAAAAACAAAAAAATGAAGGAAAAACTGAAGATAGATGGAGGAGTTAATGGAGACGACAGCGAAGGTCTGCGAAGTACAGAGAAGAAGATTGGGATCTGAAGGATTTGTATATATAATCCGAAGACAGAGTTTGAGATTACCGACAAACAGAGAAGGCTATGTTTGTTTGCCACTAACCCGGGAAGGCTTATTATGTAATCCGTTTTTCGTTTCTCGATTAGTTTTAATTAAGGAGTTTACCAGGGGCCCACGATTTTGACACGTAATAACATCAGTGGTCGACGATGATGACGATCGACGGTCGGTATTTTTTCTATTAATATTAAGTAAATGTATTTTATTTTATTTTAATTTTTCAAAGAAAGTCATAAACTAAGAGCCGCGTGGTGAACGCTTACGAGGATATAGGATCTTGCAGTCAGTCGTTTTGACCAATTATTATTTTTTCTTAAAAGTATTATTCTAAATAAATATTTCATAAATTATCCATAAACTATAAAAATGGTTACACTCTCGAACTTTATTGTATAATGATTAGTAGAGGTGTACATTGAACTCGAGAACCCAAATCAACTCAACCCGAATTATAAGGATTGGGTAGGACTAGATTGAATTTTCGAGTTGGGTTGGGTTGGTTTTTTAGGACTCAATCCAATTCGGGTTGGATAAAAAAATAAAGAACGAATTGTCAGGCCCAACCTGTGTTCTTCTTCCTCGACCCATTACCGAACAGTACAACACAATCTTCATCGGCCAACATGATTACTCCAATATCCTAGCTATTTGACGTGATGATGGGCAGGTAAATACCTATTCGCCGCTCGCAGCCCACACCAGTACTTATTCGTTATTCCAGTTTTTACTCGGGTATACTCGCCTCACCACTCGTGCTCAATTCTTCATCTTCTTCGTTCTTCCTTCCTTCCTTCCACAGTGCTCTTCCTTGCAAGTTTGCATAGGGCAGATGCATAGTCGTAGACTCGCACTCCTTCTCATAGGCTCACAGTCGCACTCCTCGTCCTTAGTGACTTAGTTAATACCTTTAATTTGACACGTTAATCCCTCTAAAAATTTAAGATTTGGATGCAATTATTTGGTCGGTACTTTGTATATAATATTAATACGAAAAATATCAAATAAAAATATTAATATAAAAAAAATTAATTGTTGTGCCACGTGGGCTGCTTTACTGGCTTGTAGATAAAATCCTTAAAAAACATTCAGAGAAAGGTAGCAGGAAAAAGGCCAAGAAGCTTCCAGGAAGGCAGACCGCACGTGCGTACGCTTTTTCTTTTTGTCTATTTTATCTAAATAATTATCCATAACAAAATTGGTATTGGAAAACCAACCATTCATTGCACATCCACTTTGGTGAGGATTGAATTTGTAATTTAGCCCTCAAAATATTTAACTATTAAAACTTCAAATCCTCCCATTAATTTTAATTTCCGATTTATTAAGCTTTTATAAAAAAATTAGCTCATTAATTAAATGAGTCGAAATATATTCATATGCACGTATTTGAGATTGAACGACCCCAGTTGATTGAAACTTTGATAGGAGTTGGATGATCCCATGAAAGGGTCGGATTTGAGAAGCTACCGTGCGACCGCTATTCGGGTCAAACTACTTATCTACTTGATATCCTCTCTAGCAATGCCAAAGCAGGAGCCAAGCCAGCACATCGAGGAATCCCTGGTTCGACTTTCATATTTATAATACTAAAATATAATAATTAAACAAAAAAAATGGGCTAAGGAAATGGGGTGCGTTAAAAAATAAGGATCAGCCAAACTCACCACTAAGCTTTGGCTTACGTAGAGAATAAGGGGAATATGGACCAAAGTTTTCTCAAATCACCTTTTGTAATGATTCACACCTATCACTACTAGATATTTTGGCCTGTTATATATCGTTGTTAGCATCACGATTTTAAAACGCGTCTACTAGGGAGAGTTTTCCACATCCGAATGTTTCGTTCCTCTCTCTAACCGATGTGGGATCTCACAGTCCATTCTCTTAGAAGCCTAGAGTTGTAGACCACCCAGTGTATGGCTTTGAAACTATTGTAACAGTCCACGTCCACCACTGACAGATATTGTTCACTTTGAACTGTTATGTATCGCTGTTACATTTCGTTCTTTGTTCCTTACTATTCTCAAGTTAAGGAAACCAGCTATATCTTAATGATGGATCTTCCTCACGGCCCAAAGACATGTTTTAAATTCAATTCTTCACTCGCTTACAACAAGCTACCATATTTCCGCTGTTTGTAGTCTACAGGAACATTCATTGCAGCTGCAAGATATGGGAGTGATACCCACATCTGCACTCAGCCGGGGCGTTCGTTGGCTGATAGTTAAGCGTGAGATCCCACATCAATTAAGAGGAGAACGAAACAACCTCTCCTAGCATACGCATTTTACAAACTTTGAGGGAAAGCCCGAAAAAGAAAACACAAAGAAAATAATATCTGTTAGCGGTGGCCTTGAGCTGTTACAAATGGTATCAGAGCTAGACACCGGGCGATATGCCAGCAAGAAGGTTGAGCCCTGAAAGGCGTGGACACAAGGCAATGTGCAGGAAGGACACTGGGCAACAAAGGGAGTGGATTGGGGGTCCTACATTGATTGGAGAAGGGAACAGTGGTAGAGAAAACGCTGGAACTTGAAGGGGTGGATTGGAGAGAAGACTGTGTGGAAATCTCTCCCTAACAGATGTGTTTTAAAAATCTGAAGAAAAAGTCTGAAAAGAAAAATCCAAATTGAACTGTTACAAATGGAATCAGAGTCAAACATCGGGCGATGTGTGAGTAAAAGCGAAGACGAGCTGGTATAGACCATTAAAACTGCCGTTTACTTATGGTGCTGAAATACAATAGTGAATAACTTCATACTGCACACACTGCCATTATCTACTACAGCTGTTGATGCTTATTGCAAATTATGTATAGCAGTTGACTATAAATTCTGAGCTACTCCAACAACAGTAGAATGTGAGCTACCATCAAACTGCAAATAATTGCATGGGACCATCTTTTATGTTATCCATCATTACTTTATAAATGGATTCACTTTGGGTGAAATATTTGCAAGAAAACCAAACACGACTAGGCCAAACATTAAGAATATGAACCAATTTCCAATCACATGTCTGTCCTAAATGACAGTTCCATAAGAAAATTGCTAAGGAGGAGGACTCGAAAGCTTTTTGTGCATCACCTTTTGTTGTAGCCCTTGATCTAAACTTGGAAACAAACATTAACCGAGGAATGATATATGTGAGATCCTACATTGGTTGAAGAGGAGAACGAAATATTATTTATAAGCGTGTGAAAACCCGAAAAGAAAAGTCCAAAGAGGATAACATTTGCTAGCGGCAGTGGGTTTGGGCCGTTACAAATGGTATTAGAGCCAAACACGAGACGATGTGCCAGCGAAGAGGTTGAGCCCTGAAGGGGGTGGATACAAGGCAGTGTGCCATTAAGGACACTGTGTCCCGAAAGAGGGTGGATTGGGGGTCCCACATCGATTGGAGAAAGAACGAGTGCCTACGAAGACTCTGGACCCGTAGGAGGGTGGATTGTGAGATCTCAAATCAGGTGGGAAGAGAACGAAGCATTCTTTCCAAGGGCATGAAAACCTCTCCCTAGGCTTTTTAAAAACTTGGAGGGAAATCGCAAAAGAGAAAGTTCAGAGATAACAATATTTGCTAGCGGTGGACTTGGGTCGTTACAAATGGTATCAGAACCAGACACTGGACGATGTGTCAACGAGGAAGCTGAGCCTCGAAGGGGGTGGACACGAGGCAGTGTGTCAGCGAGAACGCTCGGTCCCACGTCGATGGGAGAAGGGAATGAGTGCCAGCGAGAACATTAGAGCCTAAAGAGGGGGTCGATTGTGAGATTCTACATCGGTTGCGGAGGAGATCGAAAGAAGCATTTTAAAGTGAAAAAACGGACGGACGATATTTAGTAGCGGGGAGAGAGTTATGTTATAAATGGAAGTCAGGCGGTGGGGGCAAAATGTTGGCATGACATTGTCAGTCCCTATTCATCTCATCCTACAGAGAATTAAACTCTAGGCTTCTGCTCCAGTTCTGCAACCTCAACAGCTTTCGGTCAAAGATCGTACACGGATTTTCTCTGCTCCTGGGCCCTGTTTGTGCCCCCACTTCTTCAATGAGTATCTTATCATTTCTGCTCATGCTCCAATCCACACTAAACCTGTTGTTAATGCCTGATTAGCAGCTGACCACGTTGTCTCAATTTCTTACATCAAAAGTCTTTTATTTGTCATTGCAGCTCAACAACATTGTGGCTGCTGTGATTGCTTTCTTCCTATAGCTAGACTGGTCGAGTCAGCGTGCGGCATTCGTGAGAGAAGTTTTCGTCGTTCAATCTCGATATGAGAAGCGAAGAATTCTACTCCGTTCCTTAGTATGTCATATTAATCTCATTTGACATGTCCCGACGTTTTAACTATCGTTAGCCCACCGTCAATAGATATTGTCTATTTTTGTCCGTTACATATCATCGTTAGCCTCACGATTTTAAAACGTATTTATCCCCTCTTCAACTAATGTCTTTCACACCCTTTATAACCAATCTTTATAACTAATGTTTCGTTCTCTCTCCAACTAATTGCTAGGGAGAAGTTTCTCCACACGTTTATAAGTAATGTTTACATGAACAGCACACCTAAAACAGGTTTATAAATAAAAACAAAAATTGAAATCGAAATATATAAAACCAACAAAAATCTAAAAAAGTTTTTTAAAAAAATGAAGGGATATTTACCAATTTGGCCTCAAAACATGATGTCTCCAAAAACTTTTGAAGTCATCAACCAAACATGAATATTTCCTATTTCCCTATAATGCCCACAAATCATTTCCAATGTTTTACCCATTTCAAATCATTTTTATTCTCTTTTGCATTAAATTTCACCTTTAAAATACTTTTTTCATAATTTTTTAATTCCCTATATTATTTTAATTGTGTCCCCCAATAGCATTTTTTTTTTAAAATCTTGAATTTTTATTAGTGAATGAATTTAATCATTTTATTTAAGTATTTTTTTAGTTGATAATGGCCATAAAATCACTAATAAAATATATAAATTGATTTATTTCAACCTTTAAATTGAAAATGTAGTACAAAAATTAAATTTTCTAAATGGAAAGGTAAAATTAAATAATAATAAAGAAATTTAAAATCGCACCAATGAGCAAGTGACAACTCAGCCACACAATCTACTTTCAGTCTTTGCAAAAATACCCCCACAAATACTCTCATTTTCTCGCTCACTATTTCATTAAAATTTAATAATATTCAATAATAATAACACAAATTAAATTAAATTAAATTAAATTAAACCAAGAGAGAGAAGCGACACTCACTGAGTGCAGACTATTGACAAAGTTCCATCCAAACCCATAAAGCCATGGCCATCCCTCACAAAAATCCCACCGCCGTCTCCTTCCTCCTCCTCCTCAATGCCGTCGCCACCGCCGTCCTTTCCTCTCCGCTGATCTCTCCAGTCCACAATGTCTCTCTCTCCTGACCAATCCCCCGCTTCTTCCTCCTCCTCTGACCCCGCACGCCATGTCTCAGCCGACTTGCTCTGTTCCACCGCGGCGGACTCCCTGATCTCCGATGACTCCGCCATTTTCAGCCTTCTTCAATCGGAGCTCGACCATATGCCCCGCCGCGACTACGTTCGACGGTGCCGTGACCGGTCGATCGACGTTATTGCTCGCCAAGACTCCATTAACTGGATCTTGAAGGTACTGGTCACTCCTCTTTTACATCGCTGTTCTTCGCATTGATTTTCTTGTTTTTATCGATCGTCTAGGGTTTTGTAGGTCCACGCGCACTACAATTTCAAACCAGTCACTGCGATTCTCTCCGTTAATTACTTCGATCGCTTCCTCTCCGCTAATTTCCTTCCAGTTAAGAATCTTTTTCGATTTTCCCCTTGTTAATGTCGTCGATTGTTCAAGAATCTGATCGGAATTTTGAGGCGGATAGTTTAGGGATTTTATTTTTCTTGTTATTTGCAGCGGCGGAATGGATGGCCGTTTCAGCTTCTCGCGGTGGCGTGTTTGTCTTTAGCGGCGAAAATGGAGGAGCCTCTGGTCCCACTGCTTTTGGACCTCCAAATCTTTGAGCCGAAGTACGTCTTCGATCCCAAAACGGTTCAGAGAATGGAGCTTCGTGTCCTGTCTATTCTCAACTGGAGATTACGCGCCGTCACGCCTTTCGATTTTCTCCACCACTTCATCTCCGATCTTCCTCCTTCCTCCGCCGCAGACGGCGGCGAAGGCGACGGTGACGTCTCTCGTTGCCTCCTCTTCTCTACTTCTTCCGATCTCATTCTCAGCACTACACGCGGTACATTCGATAAAAATCTGAAACCGATTCTGTTATCATATTCGATTACTTTTGTCGTCTTCTTCGATTTTGTGTACTTAAAAAATGAATTTGGATTGATTTTCAGTGATCGATTTCTTGGGGTTTCCGCCGTGTACCATAGCCGCCGCCGCCGTTCTCACCGCCGCTGGTGAGAGGGTTGATTCTCCGGCGGTTTGTACCCATTTCCTTGTGGCAAACAGAGTCGTAAGTATTAATTCAATATCTGTGGTTGGAAAAGGGATTTCATAATTCTGTAGGGGTTGATGTATAAATACAGAAAACCCCTTCTTTGGAAATTTACTTTAATTAACTTTCAGATTTTTTCTCAAGGTATTCTTTATCATTTTCTTTTTCTTTTTTTTATTCACCATCATGTTGGATTTTCAGTTTGTTTTATTTAAATTAATTAGGCTAAACTTCACAACTTAATTTCAAATTAAATTTAATCCTTATTTAGATTAATAGAATACAAGTTATTTAAAAAATATTAATATTCTTTTAAAAGCTGAAATATTAACTTCCATCTTTTAAAATTTTTATTAAAAGGGTTAATTTTCCTCCAAAATTCTAATAAAATTTTAAAATATTTTAATTTTTTTTAAAATTTATAGAAATTTTAAAGGTTATTTTTATAATTTATCTTTTAAAAACATGCATTTTCTTTTATAATTATTGATGTTCGATAATTATTTAATTAATATAACTCAACAATAATTAACCTCTTACATTTAAATTTTTATACCATTATTTATTTATTTTACCTCGAATTATAGTAACTTACTTTATAAGAAATTACTATTTATTTATTTACTTTGGTATGGAAATTGGAAAGCGTGAGAAATAAAAAGGAAGGAACGTAGGGTTTGGAGTCAAAATATTTTGCTGTCATTTTAATTTTAAAACAAATTTATTGGGAAAGGAAATGGTGAGAAGCTGTTACCAACTGATGGAGGAGTACATAATCGACACGTGTCCAGCAGACCTCCCAAAACAGCGGAGTCGAGGAGTCGGGCAACCGGCGCCAACTAGTCCAGTCGGCGTGCTAGAAGCGGCTGCATGCGGTAGCTGTGATACAGAAGCACCAGTGGAGCCGCCGACAAAGAGGCTTCGTTCCTCTGCACCGGATGTACAGGAGCAGTAGATAAACCCTATTTCGTGTAATTTTGTAAGAGGGAGAAAATCTTTTTTATTTCCCTCTCTCATTCCCTTGTCGTTGACCATTGAAATTGAACGGTTGAGATTGCACAGACGATGATCTCAACAAGGGAAAGGAAATTTTTTTTTGTTGTTTTCTTTTTGTTACTTATTTATTAGAAAAAAAAAAGTTATAAAAAATACCATATTTCTGATTTTTGGGTTTTCTGGGGGTAAAATGGTAATATTATCGGTGAAGGCTAAAAAGTCAATAATTTATCAATTATTCGCTACTCCAATTTCATGATCCCCATGCAAGAACAACCTTTGGATTAGATTCTCATGAGAGACCCATTGGCCTTTGGGAGCTATCATTACTTTTGGTATTTACAGTTTTACCCTCCTCTTTCTTTATTGGTCCACGTGGAATCTGTATTAGTTATCCCATTTTATTTATATTTGTTCCCGAGTTTTTTCAAAATATAATAATAATAATAATAAAAGTATTTATTTTAGTGATTAAACTATAATAATTAAAAAGTAGTCATAGAAAAGAAACTCATTTACCCAAAAAAAAAAAAAAATCAACTTTGAGTCTATAAAATAATTTCATAAAATCACAATTAAATTAATTTTTACTTTTTTTTCATGACGTTTAAAATTAATTTTAAAAATTCAGTTTATAATTATTTGAAATTAATTAACTAAATAAGAGGAGGGAGTGGCGTAGGCATGAGGTGGGATGCCACGTAAGCAGTAAGTTGAAATTATTTTTGGAGGGAAAGAAAGGGAGTGGAGGGGGTGTGGGAGACAGATAGACTGGCCCAATGATAAATGCACACGTGTAAGGTACCGTCAAGAACAATAAACAAATAAAGAAATTAAAAAAAAAAAAAAAGGAAAAAGGAAGAGAGGTGGCTTTTGAGGCAAAGATTTGATTTGATTTGATGGGGTAAAAAAGTAAGGAGGAGCAAGAAGAGTCATATCAATTCGTAGCTCTAAGGGAACGACAACAATTAGAACCTTATTTTATGTTTCTTCCTTTCATTTTACCCCAAGATTTTAATTTATTATCCACATTCATTTTTTTAACGTTTATCCAATTATTTTAATTACTTTTTTTACCAACATAGTTAATCCTTGGTTGATTAACAAAGAAATTACGTGGTGCTGATGTGGCACCATACGTTAATTTTCTCTACTTTGCCATATCACCACCACACCTTCGTATTCATAAATTATTGAATTACTAATTTAACCTTTGAACTATGTAAGTTAACATATCGTCTAATTTTAAATGTGGTATGCTAAATCGTCGGCCTAAATTAAAAATTAAAAATATTGATTGAATAATTTTTAACATGATTGAAATAATTATTAAATTTTACCATTTAATCCTACTTTATAATTAAATATAAATATATATATATATATATGTATAGTAGACAAACTTGGATTTTATTTTGAAAGATAATTGAAAAGGACAAAAAGTGTCTATAATAAAAAAGAAGATTTTCTTCTCTTTCATGTCGAGTCATTTGTAATCTTTATATAATATGTTAATATATTTTTTATTATATGAATTGACATTGACATCCACTAAAAGGAAACCTAAGTTGAAGCTTAATATATAAAGATATTGTATACAATATCAATCTTTTTATTTATTTATTTATTTATTTATTTTAGACCATATCTCAAGATTCAGTTAAATATAGCTATTTATCTCGTGGAGATATAATTTATCGTTTATAGGTGGAATGGGGAGGGAGTGGAAGACATTTTTTTTGTAATTAGATAAATGGGGTCTAAGGGCGAGATTGTAATTTCCAACCCACATAATAAAAAAAATATATTATCAATAAATAAATAAATAAATATATATATATATATATATATTGTAATTATTGATGTGATTGTCCAAAATAATTAATTTTATTTTTATTAAAAAAAAAAGATGCATAGTATTTTGAGAAAACATTATTTACTTATTTAATAGGAAAAAATATTTCGTGTATTGTAATTATTAATGTGATGGGTAAGTTTATAATAATCTAATTATTTAATTATATTTAAAAAATGGGTGCAATGTTTGGTAGAAACCTTGTTCATTAATGGTTTCTTTGTATAATTTTTTAAATTAAAAAAAATTGACTTTCCAAGTCAAATTAAGTCAATTTTGTTTAATGAAAAGAAAAAAAAAAAAAGTTGGGCTAAGATTTTAAAAACATAAAAAAGAAAAAAATGGACAAATTTAATTATATGTTCAAGTCAAATTAAGTCAATTTTGTTCCTATCTAAACCAGAGCCATCATTAAAATATATATATATATATATATAATTCCTTAAAAAAAAAAAAAAATATATATATATATATATATATATATATATATATATATATATATATATATAT
>NW_019268550.1:1498798-1503665 GCF_002738365.1 Cucurbita moschata | reverse complement strand
TCTCGGACAAATTGGATATGTAGTACTTCCCTACACACGACTCACACGTGCGAGTGTGAATCCCCAGGGCACTTGCACACCCCCTCGACCCTCTGGTCAAGCTAATCTGTAGCGACGTCCGGAGGTCAGCGGAACCCCATAGTGTCATGCACCTCATGAACACCCTCATCTGTAACGACCCGGGAAAGAAAGAAAAAAAAAAAAAAAATATATATATATATATATATATATATATATATATATATATATATATATATATATTAATTAAGAATTTTAGAATTAATTAATTTTATGATACATGATCTATCATGCAAATCTATTATGCCCTTTATTTATTTTGAAACGGCCAACACAAAATAATTAGAAGTTCACACCAAAAGGTCTAAAGATTTAATATATAATTGTATTTGGGCCTGGCCCATGAGCTAACTCTTCCAATTTGGGCCCACAACCTTAAATGTATGGTCCAACTTCTAGAATTTAAGCCCAACATTTGCGTTTAATTGGACATGGGCCGTAAATTACAAGGTCCAGTTCCAAATGGGCTCAGATCCACATTCCAAATGGGCCAAGAATTTCCCAATTCGCAAACAAAATAAAAAAAAGAAAAAAACACGTAAGCGGAGGCGATCACTTGATGAACCGTCGGTGCATGACGCCTTTGTACTACCGTCCGTACAACGTACCGGTTACAGCCAGTTACACTATACGACAAAGATGACTAGGATTATTTCTTAATATTTTATTTTATGCAAATTTCTGTGGTCCCCGCAGGTCGACCATTTAATTTCGTGACAGGTGTCCACCACTCGTATCCTGCTGGCATTAGGTTCCTTGTATCCGTCGTTCAAAGATTTAACCTTTAAGGTATATATGGAAATTTCAATTATTACTCAAAATTTAAATTTCCCCTTTATTAATAAATTTATAAAAATTATTCAAATTAAACCTAAGTTATCAATATTATCTAAACTTAGGTTATAATTGATTTATTTTTATGAAAAGATTTAGAAAAGTTACGTGCATTAAATGATATACAACTTTATAATAATTCATATAAATTATATGTCCCAACAATAAAAGGTGTATATTTTGAAATCAAGCTTTAAATTCAAGCGGGTTGCATGAGCTTGTTCGTGGGTCTATCAATAATGAGCGATCCAAGAGAGAGAGATTGCACGTGGCCTCTATTTAAGGATCTTATGCTAAGTAATTATTTATAGCAATATGGTCTTAATCTATGGCTAAGCCCTCTTGAGTCGTTTTAACCCTAAATAGGCTTTGTTTTTAATATTATTAATGTAATGCATTGGTCTATGGATAAGTTTGGTGAGAGTAGTTGGCCACTTTTTCAATATCTCGAGCAAAAAAAGAATAATATAATATAACGTCTAACCCATTTTTAACAAACTTAGTATGAGACGAGACGAAGATTTCATGTAACAGTTTAAGCCGACTGCGAACACATACTTTACTCCTTGAGTTTTTCCTTTTAGAGTTTTTCTTAAAGTTTTAAACGCGTCTACTAGAAAGAAGTTTTTATACCAATAATGTTTTATTTCCCTGTTCGACGAGAGAAACATTGGAAATCGGACCCATGTTCTACAAGTGTCGATTAATATATATTATTTTTTAAAAAAGGAAAATATAATAAGAGGATTTGGGAGAAAATTAAAAAAAAAAAAAAAGGAAAATAAGGTTGAAAACCGTGTGCACGTGGGAGCATGTGTGTGAATATTTGGGGAATTCAGAAATGGAAAAGAAATGCACACGTGCCCACATGTATGTGTGAGCGTATTTCTTGAAAAGGGTAGAGATGAGTGTGTGTGTGTGTTCTTTCATGTTTTAAATAGAGATTGAGAGAATGTGAGTGCATGTGATAGTCTTTTAATACTTAACCCTAATCGAGTTCTTTAGCCTCGTTAGTTTTATGTTAGCTCTCCACCACCCCTGTCCCTATGACTTAAGCGAGCCACTCTATGACACATATTTGTGTCATAGTGACTCTAATTGTTGCGAGACGAGTGTTCAGGCGACTTCCTTTGGAATTGATTTTTCTAGAATAGTGTCATACAACATTGAGCCTAGCCCATGTGTCGGGAAGTTAGATCATATACTCGCTATTCGGTCCGGAGTCCATAAATGATATAGAATGGACACAGAGGGTTCAATGCCTCTATAGAACCCGAATGGATAGATGTTTGAGATTTCCCAATATTATGAATGACACTTGGACTCGTTCTCAATGGCATGACCGAGTGAGCTATGATAGCTGATGACACCCTACGACTTGAGGGACACATTAATTGTATTGAGAGACATTGGTCCCGAATAGAGGAAATGTCGAGCTGGATGACTTGGCCTAGTGTAGAGCCAACTCGGTCGCAGAAGATGGAACATGCAAGTGCAGGCGACGAATGTGATCAAACAAACTTGGATTTTGTACAAATTGTGTTCTGTTGGTGAAAACAAACCTTACATGAAGTTCGAAAAACCACAATGCTGGGCTAAAAATAGATATGAGTCAGGGTTCCCTACAAGGTTGGTCGTGAGCGTGTCAAGATCACGACAGCACACGATTATAAAAGCAAAACCATGATACTGAGCATATGGGGTCGGGATATCCTATTTGCACCATAAACTTCACGTTGACCTACCATCTTCCTTAATTGAATCGGGACGTTTTAGTCGGCAGATGACTAAGGGACTTCAAATTTTCCCTATTACAATGAGATCTCCAACATCTTGTTGAAGAAATTAGGCATTCCGTTCGATTCTACGACGAGAACAAACAAAAGAAGTGCAAAAAAGAAAACAAAATCCCAAACCCTTTCTATTTCTGTACACTAAAACCAAAATAATCCCTTCTCTCATACAATTTTGAGGCGAGGAGCACATGTTTCCAGGTATCTTCTTAACTCAACCAACTTCATTACACCAAACAGTATCACCATTGTACTGTGGAAGGAGATATGGACGTGTTCTTGGTTTTGGTTTAATACGGTACCAATGCCTCGCTGTCCTGCATGTGAACAAGGCCTTCTGGCTTTCTCTCTGCTACATGCGATCATCTAACGCTATAAACCCACCACACCCATCTGCCACTTTTCATTTTGATTCATTCATTTCACTTCCCCACACACATTCAACTTGGAGGGTCTGGACATAACCCAGTTTTTTGTTTTGGGATTTGAGTTCAATTTTACACAACTTTGGTGAAAAATCTTGATAGATGTAAATAGATCATTGGTTGCTTATTGAAATCGTTTGTGGAAAGTTCGTATTCTCTGTTTTTTTTGGGTTCCCATTCTGATCTGGGCTCTGTTTTCTTCTTGAATTTGCATTGCACACAACCTGTTTGATAATTTGCCCGAGAGAAAAAAAGGGTTGGGGAATATGGATTTGTTGGGTTCTGAGTGCAGCAGTGGGTGTGAGTCTGGTTGGACTTTGTATTTGGAGCAGTCTTTTCGTTCACAAGGCTGCTTAGATCACATTGTTGGCGGAGAGGAATATTGGAAAGCTAAAGGTTCTGAAGAAGAGGAAGAGGAAGAGGAAGAGGATCTTTCCATGGTTTCTGATGCATCTTCTGGGCCTCCACATTTCATAGAAGACGAAGCTTGCTCCCAAGAAGCATCAAAATCAGCCACATTGGGGAAGAGAAAGGGCAAAAAACAGAGAATTCAAGAACATCAATGCCAGGGTGAGCCTTCCTCTTCGTTCCTAGACGACACTGCTAGCTCTCCTGCTCTCAACTACACTGCTGTAAGTCTCCAAAACAATCTCTTTTAGCCCATTTTTAGCTTTGTTCTACAACGATTATACATTTTGGCCAATTGGGTACTCATTAAAGTTAGCTTCTTTCAAATCTTCAGAATAAGTTCACCAATCAAGCCTCAATGGAAAGCTTCTTGGGCTTCTCTCAAACTAACCACTTCGAGGTAGTTGACTATTTTACACTGTCGTTCTCCAAGATTGTACGATATTGTCCACTTTGAGCATAAGCTCTCCTGTCTCAAGATTTATAGTCATTCCTGAACAGCCATCACCAAGACACATGCACAAGTATTGACATTGTTGGTTGCTGTTGATGCAGGAAATATCGGCCTGTACAGACCATTTTGGGTTCCTTCAAGCTTCTCTATCAGGAAATAGATTGCAGAAGAACCAGTTAAGCTACTTCCTCTGTTTTTGGGTAATCACTGGGCTTGTTTTTGAGCATTTTTGAACTGGATTGTTCTTATTCTGGTTCTTTAACAGGTGGTTTGAAGGCGAAGGAAGGAGGGATAGGGATGAGATGAGATAAGTGGCCTTATTTTTGCATCACTTTCTTCTTAAAAATGCGTGGGAAATGGATCTGCTGAAGAGATGGGCTTTGTTTTCCTGTTTTTTTGTTCATTTCTCTCCTTTTTGTAACGATCAATGCAATGGGAACCATTCGTGGTGAGAGATTTGTGAATTGGAAACAAATCTGAGTAATTTCTAGAACAAAATCACAAGACCCACTAACTTTCATCCAAATAAGGCCTAAAACTTTAGCTTTTATTTGGTGGAATTTTATCAAATCCACACCAAAACTCCAAAAATATATATTTTTTTAATTTAATTGTAAATTTTGGTTCACCCAAAACTGTCTGCCATGATTTGCTTATATTGATTTTGTGATGTGATTTGTTTAAGTGATTCAGCAGACAAAAAAAATGGAAGTTGGTCTGATTTGTTCTATAAAAAAAGTTCTCAATAAATTAATAAAAAAAAAATAGCAATTTGGGAATTTAGGATGTCAAATTCTAATGCTGACCACATGTCTCCTCTTTTTTTTTTTTTTTTTTTTTTTTTTTTTTTTTTTTTTTTTTTTTTTTTTTTTTTT